>NW_027526590.1:0-293425 GCF_052857255.1 Amblyomma americanum | reverse complement strand
GTAAACTTTTTTCTCTCAACTCTGCGCGAAAACTCGTTTTCGGGCTCAAAACAACGGGATACATCGTTTTAGATCGAAAGTAGCAAAATTCAAGAGCATCGATTTAACAAGTCGTCGAAGAGCAGACGAGAGAAAGTTGTAAACTTTTTCTCTCAGAACTGCGCGAAAACTTGTATTCCGGCTCAAATCATTGAGATACATCGTTTTAGATCAAAACTAGCAAGATTCACGAGCATCGATTTTACATGTCGTAGAAGAGTAGACAAGAGAAAGGTGTAAACTTTTTCTCTCAGAACTGCGCGAAAACTCGTATTTCGGCTCAAAACAACGGGATTCATTGTTTTAGAGCGAAACTATCAATATTCACGAGCATCGATTTTACAAGTCGTCGAAGAGTAGACGAGAGAAAGGTGTAAACGTTTTCTCTCAGAACTGCGCGAAAACTTGTATTCCGGCTCAAAACAACGGGATACTTTGTTTTAGATCGAAACTAGCACAATTAACGAGCATCGATTTTACAAGTCGTCGAAGAGTAGACGAGAGATAGGTGTAAACTTTTTCTCTCAGAACTGCGCGAAAACTTGTATTCCGGCTCAAAACAACGGGATACATTGTTTTAGAGCGAAACTATCAAGATTCACGAGCATCGATTTTACAAGTCGTCGAAGAGTAGACGAGAGAAAGGTGTAAACTTTTTCTCTCAACTCTGCGCGAAAACTCGTTTTCGGGCTCAAAACAACGGGATACATTGTTTTAGAGCGAAACTATCAAGATTCACGAGCATCGATTTTACAAGTCGTCGAAGAGTAGACGAGAGAAAGGTGTAAACTTTTTCTCTCAGAACTGAGCGAAAACTTGTATTCCGGCTCAAAACAACGGAATACATCGTTTTAGATCGAAACTAGCAAGATTAACGAGCATCGATTTTACAAGTCGTCGAAGAGTAGACGAGAGAAAGGTGTAAACTTTTTCTCTCAGAACTGCGCGAAAACTTGTATTCCGGCTCAAAACAACGGGATACATTGTTTTAGAGCGAAACTATCAAGATTCACGAGCATCGATTTTACAAGTCGTCGAAGAGTAGACGAGAGAAAGGTGTAAACTTTT
Organism: Amblyomma americanum; assembly: GCF_052857255.1. Classification (NCBI taxonomy): domain Eukaryota; kingdom Metazoa; phylum Arthropoda; class Arachnida; order Ixodida; family Ixodidae; genus Amblyomma; species Amblyomma americanum. Next base: position 292,318 of record NW_027526590.1, on the reverse strand, counting down.
TCTCTCAGAACTGCGCGAAAACTCGTATTCCGGCTCAAAACAACGGGATTCATTGTTTTAGAGCGAAACTATCAATATTCACGAGCATCGATTTTACAAGTCGTCGAAGAGTAGACGAGAGAAAGGTGACAACTTTTTCTCTCAGAACTGCGCGAAAAATTGTATTCCGGCTCAAAACAACGGGATACATCGTTTTAGATCGAAAGTAGCAAAATTCACGAGCATCGATTTAACAAGTCGTCGAAGAGTAGACGAGAGAAAGGTGTAAACTTTTTCTCTCAGAACTGCGCGAAAACTTGTATTCCGGCTCAAATCATTGAGATACATCGTTTTAGATCAAAACTAGCAAGATTCACGAGCATCGATTTTACATGTCGTAGAAGAGAACGAGGGAAAGGTGTACACTTTTTCTCTCAGAACTGCGCAAAAACTTGTATTGCGGCTCAAAACAACGGGATACATCGTTTTAGATCAAGACAAGCAAAATTCACGAGCATCGATTTTACAAGTCGTCGAAGAGTAGACGAGAGAAATGTGTAACTTTTTCTCTCAGAACTGCGCGAAAACTTGTATTCCGGCTCAAAACAACGGGATACATCGTTTTAGATCGAAACTAGCAAAATTCACGAGCATCAATTTTAAAAGTCGTCGAAGAGTAGACGAGAGAAAGGTGTAAACTTTTTCTCTCAGAACTGCGCGAAAAATTGTATTCCGGCTCAAAACAACGGGATACTTTGTTTTAGATCGAAACTAGCACAATTAACGATCATCGATTTTACAAGTCGTCGAAGAGTAGACGAGAGATAGGTGTAAACTTTTTCTCTCAGAACTGCGCGAAAACTTGTATTCCGGCTCAAAACAACGGGATACATTGTTTTAGAGCGAAACTATCAAGATTCACGAGCATCGATTTTACAAGTCGTCGAAGAGTAGACGAGAGAAAGGTGTAAACTTTTTCTCTCAGAACTGCGCGAAAACTTCTATTCCGGCTGAAAACAACGGGATACATCGTTTTAGATCGAAACTATCAAGATTCACGAGCATCGATTTTGCAAGTCGTCGAAGAGTAGACGAGAGAAAGGTGTAAACTTTTTCTCTCAGAACTGCGCGAAAACTTGTATTCCGGCTCAAATAATTGAGATACATCGCTTTAGATCGAAACTAGCAAAATTCACGTGCATCGATTTCACAAGTCGTCGAAGAGTAGACGAGAGAAACGTGTAAACTTTTTCTCTCAGGACTGCGAGAAAACTTGTATTTCGGCTCGAAACTTTTTCTTTCAGAACTGCGCGAAAACTTGTATTCCGGCTCAAATAATTGAGATACATCGCTTTAGATCGAAACTAGCAAGATTCACGAGCATCGATTTTACATGTCGTCGAAGATAACGAGAGAAAGGTGTAAACTTTTTCTCTCAGAACTGCGCAAAAATTTGTATTCCGGCTCAAAACAACGGAATACATCGTCTTAGATCGAAAGTCGCAAAATTCACGAGCATCGATTTAACAAGTCGTCGAAGAGTAGACGAGAGAAAGGTGTAAACTTTTTCTCTCAGAACTGCGCGAAAACTCGTATTCCGGCTCAAAACAACGGGGTAAATTGTTTTAGAGCGAAACTATCAAAATTCACGAGCATCGATTTTACAAGTCGTCGAAGAGTAGACAGAGAAAGGTGTAAACTTTTTCTCTAAGAACTGCGCGAAAAATTGTATTCCGGCTCAAAATAACGGGATACATCGTTTTAGATTGAAACTATCAATATTCACGAGCATCGATTTTACAAGTCGTCGAAAAGTAGACGAGAGAAAGGTGTAAACTTTTTCTCTCAGAACTGCGCGAAAACTTGTATTCCGGCTGAAAACAACGGGATACATCGTTTTAGATCGAAACTAGCAAGGTTACCGAGCATCGATTTTACAAGTCGACGAAGAGTAAACGAGAGAAAGGTGTAAATTTTTCTCTCAGAACTGCGCGAAAACTTGTATTCCGGCTCAAAACAACGGAATACATCGTTTTAGATCGAAACTAGCAAGATTAACGAGCATCGATTTTACAAGTCGTCGAAGAGTAGACGAGAGAAAGGTGTAAACTTTTTCTCTCAGAACTGCGCGAAAAGTTGTATTCCGGCTCAAAACAACGGGATACATTGTTTTAGATCGAAACTATCAAGATTCACGAGCATCGATTTTGCAAGTCGTCGAAGAGTAGACGAGAGAAAGGTGTAAACCTTTTCTCTCAGAACTGCGCGAAAACTCGTATTCGGGCTCAAAATAACGGGATACATTGTTTTAGAGCGAAACTATCAAGATTCACGAGCATCGATTTTACAAGTCGTCGAAGAGTAGACGAGAGAAAGGTGTAAACTTTTTCTCTCAGAACTGCGCGAAAACTCGTATTCGGGCTCAAAACAACGGGATACATTGTTTTAGAGCGAAACTATCAAGATTCACGAGCATCGATTTTACAAGTCGTCGAAGAGTAGAGGAGAGAAAGGTGTAAACTTTATCTCTCAGAACTGCGCGAAAACTTGTATTCCGGCTCAAAACACTGGGATACATCGTTTTAGATTGAAACTAGCAAGATTCACGAGCATCGATTTTACAAGTCGTCGAAGAGTAGACGAGAGAAAGGTGTAAACTTTTTCTCTCAGAACTGCGCGAAAACTCGTTTTCGGGCTCAAAACAACGGTATACATTGTTTTAGAGCGAAACTATCAAGATTCACGAGCATCGATTTTACAAGTCGTCGAAGAGTAGACGAGAGAAAGGTGTAAACTTTTTCTCTGAGAACAGCGCGAAAACTCGTATTCGGGCTCAAAACAACGGGATACATTGTTTTAGAGCGACACTATCAAGATTCACGAGCATCGATTTTACAAGTCGTCGCAGAGTAGACGAGAGAAAGTTGTAAATTTTTCTCTCAGAACTGCGCGAAAACTTGTATTCCGGCTCAAAACAACGGAATACATCGTTTTAGATCGAAACTAGCAAGATTAACGAGCATCGATTTTACAAGTCGTCGAAGAGTAGACGAGAGAAAGGTGTAAACTTTTTCTCTCAGAACTGCGCGAAAACTTGTATTCCGGCTCAAAACAACGGCATACATCGTTTTAGATCGAAACTAGCAAGATTCACGAGCATCGATTTTAAAAGTCGTCGAAGAGTAGACAAGAAAAAGGTGTAAACTTTTTCTCTCAGAACTGCGCGAAAACTTGTATTCTGGCTCAAAACAACGGGATACATCGTTTTAGATCGAAACTAGCACGATTAACGGGCATCGATTTTACAAGTCGTCGAAGAGTAGACGAGAGAAAGGTGTAAACTTTTTCTCTCAGAACTGCGCGAAAACTCGTATTCCGGCTCAAAACAACGGGATTCATTGTTTTAGAGCGAAACTATCAATATTCACGAGCATCGATTTTACAAGTCGTCGAAGAGTAGACGAGAGAAAGGTGTAAACTTTTTCTCTCAGAACTGCGCGAAAAATTGTATTCCGGCTCAAAACAACGGGATACATCGTTTTAGATCGAAAGTAGCAAAATTCACGAGCATCGATTTAACAAGTCGTCGAAGAGTAGACGAGAGAAAGTTGTAAACTTTTTCTCTCAGAACTGCGCGAAAACTTGTATTCCGGCTCAAATCATTGAGATACATCGTTTTAGATCAAAACTAGCAAGATTCACGATCATCGAAGAGTAGACGAGAGAAAGGTGTAAACTTTTTCTCTCAGAACTGCGCGAAAACTTGTATTCCGGCTCAAATAATTGAGATACATCGCTTTAGATCGAAACTAGCAAGATTCACGAGCATCGATTTTACATGTCGTCGAAGAGAACAAGAGAAAGGTGTAAACTTTTTCTCTCAGAACTGCGCAAAAATTTGTATTCCGGCTCAAAACAACGGGATACATCGTTGTAGATCGAAACTAGCAAGATTCACGAGCATCGATTTTACAAGTTGTCGAAGAGTAGACGAGAGAAAGGTGTAAACGTTTTCTCTCAGAACTGCGTGAAGACTTGTATTCCGGCTCAAAACAACGGGATACATCGTTTTAGATCGAAACTAGCAAGATTAACGAGCTATGATTTTACAAGTCGACGAAGAGTAGACGAGAGAAAGGTGTAAACTTTTTCTCTCAGAACTGCGCGAAAACTAGTATTCCGGCTCAAAACAACGGGATACATCGTTTTAGATCGAAACTAGCACAATTAACGAGCATCGATTTTACAAGTCGTCGAAGAGTAGACGAGAGATAGGTGTAAACTTTTTCTCTCAGAACTGCGCGAAAACTTGTATTCCGGCTCAAAACAACGGGATACATCGTTTTAGATCGAAACTAGCAAGATTCACGAGCAACGATATTTCAAGTCGTTGCAGAGTACACGAGAGAAAGGTGTAAATTTTTCTCTCAGAACTGCGCGAAAACTTGTATTCCGGCTCAAAACAACGAAATACATTGTTTTAGATCGAAACTATCAAGATTCACCAGCATCGATTTTACAAGTCGTCGAAGAGTAGACGAGAGAAAGGTGTAAACGTTTTCTCTCAGAACTGCGCGAAAACTCGTATTCCGGCTCAAAACAACGGGGTGAATTGTTTTAGAGCGAAACTATCAAAATTCACGAGCATCGATTTTACAAGTCGTCGCAGAGTAGACGAGAGAAAGGTGTAAATTTTTCTCTCAGAACTGCGCGAAAACTTGTATTCCGGCTCAAAACAACGGAATACATCGTTTTAGATCGAAAATAGCAAGATTAACGAGCATCGATTTTACAAGTCGTCGAAGAGTAGACGAGAGAAAGGTGTAAACTTTTTCTCTCAGAACTGCGCGAAAACTTGTATTCCGGCTCAAAACAACGGGATACATCGTTTTAGATCGAAACTATCAAGATTCACGAGCATCGATTTTACAAGTCGTCGAAGAGTAGACGAGAGAAAGGTGTAAACTTTTTCTCTCAGAACTGCGCGAAAACTTGTATTCCGGCTCAAATAACTGAGATACATCGCTTTAGATCGAAACTAGCAAGATTCACGAGCATCGATTTTACATTTCGTCGAAGAGAACGAGAGAAAGGTGTACACTTTTTCTCTCAGAACTGCGCAAAAATTTGTATTCCGGCTCAAAACAACGGAATACATCGTTTTAGATCGAAAGTCGCAAAATTCACGAGCATCGATTTAACAAGTCGTCGAAGAGTAGACGAGAGAAAGGTGTAAACTTTTTCTCTCAGAACTGCGCGAAAACTCGTATTCCGACTCAAAACAACGGGGTAAATTGTTTTAGAGCGAAACTATCAAAATTCACGAGCATCGATTTTACAAGTCGTCGAAGAGTAGACGAGAGAAAGGTGTAAACTTTTTCTCTCAGAACTGCGCGAAAAATTGTATTCCGGCTCAAAACAACGGGATACATCGTTTTAGATCGAAACTAGCAAGATTAACGAGCATCGATTTTACGAGTCGTCGAAGAGTAGACGAGAGAAAGGTGTAAACTTTTTCTCTCAGAACTGCGCGAAAACTTGTATTCCGGCTCAAAACAACGGAATACATCGTTTTAGATCGAAACTAGCAAGATTAAGGAGCATCAATTTTACAAGTCGTCGAAGAGTAGACGAGAGAAAGGTGTAAACTTTTTCTCTCAGAACTGCGCGAAAACTTGTATTCCGGCTCAAAACAACGGGATACATTGTTTTAGATCGAAACTATCAAGATTCACGAGCATCGATTTTGCAAGTCGTCGAAGAGTAGACGAGAGAAAGGTGTAAACTTTTTCTCTCAGAACTGCGCGAAAACTCGTATTCGGGCTCAAAATAACGGGATACATTGTTTTAGAGCGAAACTATCAAGATTCACGAGCATCGATTTTACAAGTCGTCGAAGAGTAGACGAGAGAAAGGTGTAAACTTTTTCTCTCAGAACTGCGCGAAAACTCGTATTCGGGCTCAAAACAACGGGATACATTGTTTTAGAGCGAAACTATCAAGATTCACGAGCATGGATTTTACAAGTCGTCGAAGAGTAGAGGAGAGAAAGGTGTAAACTTTATCTCTCAGAACTGCGCGAAAACTTGTATTCCGGCTCAAAACACTGGGATACATCGTTTTAGATTGAAACTAGCAAGATTCACGAGCATCGATTTTACAAGTCGTCGAAGAGTAGACGAGAGAAAGGTGTAAACTTTTTCTCTCAGAACTGCGCGAAAACTTGTTTTCGGGCTCAAAACAACGAGATGCATTGTTTTAGAGCGAAACTATCAAGATTCACGAGCATCAATTTTACAAGTCGTCGAAGAGTAGACGAGAGAAAGGTGTAAACTTTTTCTCTCAGAACAGCGCGAAAACTCGTATTCGGGCTCAAAACAACGGGATACATTGTTTTAGAGCGAAACTATCAAGATTCACGAGCATCGATTTTACAAGTCGTCGCAGAGTAGACGAGAGAAAGTTGTAAATTTTTCTCTCAGAACTGCGCGAAAACTTGTATTCCGGCTCAAAACAACGGAATACATCGTTTTAGATTGAAACTAGCAAGATTCACGAGCATCGATTTTACAAGTCGTCGAAGAGTAGACAAGAAAAAGGTGTAAACTTTTTCTCTCAGAACTGCGCGAAAACTTGTATTCTGGCTCAAAACAACGGGATACATCGTTTTAGATCGAAAGTAGCAAGATTCATGAGCATCGATTTTTACATGTCGTAGAAGAGAACGAGGGAAAGGTGTAAACTTTTTCTCTCAGAACTGCGCGAAAAATTGTATTCCGGCTCAAAACAACGGGATACATCGTTTTAGATCGAAAGTAGCAAAATTCACGAGCATCGATTTTACAAGTCGTCGAAGAGTAGACGAGAGAAAGGTGTAAACTTTTTCTCTCAGAACTGCGCGAAAACTTGTATTCCGGCTCAAATAATTGAGATACATCGCTTTAGATCGAAACTAGCAAGATTCACGAGCATCGATTTTACATGTCGTCGAAGAGAACAAGAGAAAGGTGTAAACTTTTTCTCTCAGAACTGCGCAAAAATTTGTATTCCGGCTCAAAACAACGGGATACATCGTTTTATATCGAAACTAGCAAGATTCACGAGCATCGATTTTACAAGTCGACGAAGAGTAGACGAGAGAAAGGTGTAAATTTTTCTCTCAGAACTGCGCGAAAACTTGTATTCCGGCTGAAAACAACGGAATACATCGTTTTAGATCGAAACTAGCAAGATTAACGAGCATCAATTTTACAAGTCGTCGAAGAGTAGACGAGAGAAAGGTGTAAACGTTTTCTCTCAGAACTGCGCGAAAACTTGTATTCCGGCTCAAAACAACGGGATACATTGTTTTAGATCGAAACTATCAAGATTCACGAGCATCGATTTTGCAAGTCGTCGAAGAGTAGACGAGAGAAAGGTGTAAACCTTTTCTCTCAGAACTGCGCGAAAACTCGTATTCGGGCTCAAAATAACGGGATACATTGTTTTAGAGCGAAACTATCAAGATTCACGAGCATCGATTTTACAAGTCGTCGAAGAGTAGACGAGAGAAAGGTGTAAACTTTTTCTCTCAGAACTGCGCGAAAACTCGTATTCGGGCTCAAAACAACGGGATACATTGTTTTAGAGCGAAACTATCAAGATTCACGAGCATCGATTTTACAAGTCGTCGAAGAGTAGAGGAGAGAAAGGTGTAAACTTTATCTCTCAGAACTGCGCGAAAACTTGTATTCCGGCTCAAAACACTGGGATACATCGTTTTAGATTGAAACTAGCAAGATTCACGAGCATCGATTTTACAAGTCGTCGAAGAGTAGACGAGAGAAAGGTGTAAACTTTTTCTCTCAGAACTGCGCGAAAACTCGTTTTCGGGCTCAAAACAACGGTATACATTGTTTTAGAGCGAAACTATCAAGATTCACGAGCATCGATTTTACAAGTCGTCGAAGAGTAGACGAGAGAAAGGTGTAAACTTTTTCTCTGAGAACAGCGCGAAAACTCGTATTCGGGCTCAAAACAACGGGATACATTGTTTTAGAGCGACACTATCAAGATTCACGAGCATCGATTTTACAAGTCGTCGCAGAGTAGACGAGAGAAAGTTGTAAATTTTTCTCTCAGAACTGCGCGAAAACTTGTATTCCGGCTCAAAACAACGGAATACATCGTTTTAGATCGAAACTAGCAAGATTAACGAGCATCGATTTTACAAGTCGTCGAAGAGTAGACGAGAGAAAGGTGTAAACTTTTTCTCTCAGAACTGCGCGAAAACTTGTATTCCGGCTCAAAACAACGGCATACATCGTTTTAGATCGAAACTAGCAAGATTCACGAGCATCGATTTTAAAAGTCGTCGAAGAGTAGACAAGAAAAAGGTGTAAACTTTTTCTCTCAGAACTGCGCGAAAACTTGTATTCTGGCTCAAAACAACGGGATACATCGTTTTAGATCGAAACTAGCACGATTAACGGGCATCGATTTTACAAGTCGTCGAAGAGTAGACGAGAGAAAGGTGTAAACTTTTTCTCTCAGAACTGCGCGAAAACTCGTATTCCGGCTCAAAACAACGGGATTCATTGTTTTAGAGCGAAACTATCAATATTCACGAGCATCGATTTTACAAGTCGTCGAAGAGTAGACGAGAGAAAGGTGTAAACTTTTTCTCTCAGAACTGCGCGAAAAATTGTATTCCGGCTCAAATAATTGAGATACATCGCTTTAGATCGAAACTAGCAAAATTCACGTGCATCGATTTCACAAGTCGTCGAAGAGTAGACGAGAGAAACGTGTAAACTTTTTCTCTCAGGACTGCGAGAAAACTTGTATTTCGGCTCGAAACTTTTTCTTTCAGAACTGCGCGAAAACTTGTATTCCGGCTCAAATAATTGAGATACATCGCTTTAGATCGAAACTAGCAAGATTCACGAGCATCGATTTTACATGTCGTCGAAGATAACGAGAGAAAGGTGTAAACTTTTTCTCTCAGAACTGCGCAAAAATTTGTATTCCGGCTCAAAACAACGGAATACATCGTCTTAGATCGAAAGTCGCAAAATTCACGAGCATCGATTTAACAAGTCGTCGAAGAGTAGACGAGAGAAAGGTGTAAACTTTTTCTCTCAGAACTGCGCGAAAACTCGTATTCCGGCTCAAAACAACGGGGTAAATTGTTTTAGAGCGAAACTATCAAAATTCACGAGCATCGATTTTACAAGTCGTCGAAGAGTAGACAGAGAAAGGTGTAAACTTTTTCTCTAAGAACTGCGCGAAAAATTGTATTCCGGCTCAAAATAACGGGATACATCGTTTTAGATTGAAACTATCAATATTCACGAGCATCGATTTTACAAGTCGTCGAAAAGTAGACGAGAGAAAGGTGTAAACTTTTTCTCTCAGAACTGCGCGAAAACTTGTATTCCGGCTGAAAACAACGGGATACATCGTTTTAGATCGAAACTAGCAAGGTTACCGAGCATCGATTTTACAAGTCGACGAAGAGTAAACGAGAGAAAGGTGTAAATTTTTCTCTCAGAACTGCGCGAAAACTTGTATTCCGGCTCAAAACAACGGAATACATCGTTTTAGATCGAAACTAGCAAGATTAACGAGCATCGATTTTACAAGTCGTCGAAGAGTAGACGAGAGAAAGGTGTAAACTTTTTCTCTCAGAACTGCGCGAAAAGTTGTATTCCGGCTCAAAACAACGGGATACATTGTTTTAGATCGAAACTATCGAGATTCACGAGCATCGATTTTGCAAGTCGTCGAAGAGTAGACGAGAGAAAGGTGTAAACCTTTTCTCTCAGAACTGCGCGAAAACTCGTATTCGGGCTCAAAATAACGGGATACATTGTTTTAGAGCGAAACTATCAAGATTCACGAGCATCGATTTTACAAGTCGTCGAAGAGTAGACGAGAGAAAGGTGTAAACTTTTTCTCTCAGAACTGCGCGAAAACTCGTATTCGGGCTCAAAACAACGGGATACATTGTTTTAGAGCGAAACTATCAAGATTCACGAGCATCGATTTTACAAGTCGTCGAAGAGTAGAGGAGAGAAAGGTGTAAACTTTATCTCTCAGAACTGCGCGAAAACTTGTATTCCGGCTCAAAACACTGGGATACATCGTTTTAGATTGAAACTAGCAAGATTCACGAGCATCGATTTTACAAGTCGTCGAAGAGTAGACGAGAGAAAGGTGTAAACTTTTTCTCTCAGAACTGCGCGAAAACTCGTTTTCGGGCTCAAAACAACGGTATACATTGTTTTAGAGCGAAACTATCAAGATTCACGAGCATCGATTTTACAAGTCGTCGAAGAGTAGACGAGAGAAAGGTGTAAACTTTTTCTCTGAGAACAGCGCGAAAACTCGTATTCGGGCTCAAAACAACGGGATACATTGTTTTAGAGCGACACTATCAAGATTCACGAGCATCGATTTTACAAGTCGTCGCAGAGTAGACGAGAGAAAGTTGTAAATTTTTCTCTCAGAACTGCGCGAAAACTTGTATTCCGGCTCAAAACAACGGAATACATCGTTTTAGATCGAAACTAGCAAGATTAACGAGCATCGATTTTACAAGTCGTCGAAGAGTAGACGAGAGAAAGGTGTAAACTTTTTCTCTCAGAACTGCGCGAAAACTTGTATTCCGGCTCAAAACAACGGCATACATCGTTTTAGATCGAAACTAGCAAGATTCACGAGCATCGATTTTAAAAGTCGTCGAAGAGTAGACAAGAAAAAGGTGTAAACTTTTTCTCTCAGAACTGCGCGAAAACTTGTATTCTGGCTCAAAACAACGGGATACATCGTTTTAGATCGAAACTAGCACGATTAACGGGCATCGATTTTACAAGTCGTCGAAGAGTAGACGAGAGAAAGGTGTAAACTTTTTCTCTCAGAACTGCGCGAAAACTCGTATTCCGGCTCAAAACAACGGGATTCATTGTTTTAGAGCGAAACTATCAATATTCACGAGCATCGATTTTACAAGTCGTCGAAGAGTAGACGAGAGAAAGGTGTAAACTTTTTCTCTCAGAACTGCGCGAAAAATTGTATTCCGGCTCAAAACAACGGGATACATCGTTTTAGATCGAAAGTAGCAAAATTCACGAGCATCGATTTAACAAGTCGTCGAAGAGTAGACGAGAGAAAGTTGTAAACTTTTTCTCTCAGAACTGCGCGAAAACTTGTATTCCGGCTCAAATCATTGAGATACATCGTTTTAGATCAAAACTAGCAAGATTCACGATCATCGAAGAGTAGACGAGAGAAAGGTGTAAACTTTTTCTCTCAGAACTGCGCGAAAACTTGTATTCCGGCTCAAATAATTGAGATACATCGCTTTAGATCGAAACTAGCAAGATTCACGAGCATCGATTTTACATGTCGTCGAAGAGAACAAGAGAAAGGTGTAACTTTTTCTCTCAGAACTGCGCAAAAATTTGTATTCCGGCTCAAAACAACGGGATACATCGTTGTAGATCGAAACTAGCAAGATTCACGAGCATCGATTTTACAAGTTGTCGAAGAGTAGACGAGAGAAAGGTGTAAACGTTTTCTCTCAGAACTGCGTGAAGACTTGTATTCCGGCTCAAAACAACGGGATACATCGTTTTAGATCGAAACTAGCAAGATTAACGAGCTATGATTTTACAAGTCGACGAAGAGTAGACGAGAGAAAGGTGTAAACTTTTTCTCTCAGAACTGCGCGAAAACTAGTATTCCGGCTCAAAACAACGGGATACATCGTTTTAGATCGAAACTAGCACAATTAACGAGCATCGATTTTACAAGTCGTCGAAGAGTAGACGAGAGATAGGTGTAAACTTTTTCTCTCAGAACTGCGCGAAAACTTGTATTCCGGCTCAAAACAACGGGATACATCGTTTTAGATCGAAACTAGCAAGATTCACGAGCAACGATATTTCAAGTCGTTGCAGAGTACACGAGAGAAAGGTGTAAATTTTTCTCTCAGAACTGCGCGAAAACTTGTATTCCGGCTCAAAACAACGAAATACATTGTTTTAGATCGAAACTATCAAGATTCACCAGCATCGATTTTACAAGTCGTCGAAGAGTAGACGAGAGAAAGGTGTAAACGTTTTCTCTCAGAACTGCGCGAAAACTCGTATTCCGGCTCAAAACAACGGGGTGAATTGTTTTAGAGCGAAACTATCAAAATTCACGAGCATCGATTTTACAAGTCGTCGCAGAGTAGACGAGAGAAAGGTGTAAATTTTTCTCTCAGAACTGCGCGAAAACTTGTATTCCGGCTCAAAACAACGGAATACATCGTTTTAGATCGAAAGTCGCAAAATTCACGAGCATCGATTTAACAAGTCGTCGAAGAGTAGACGAGAGAAAGGTGTAAACTTTTTCTCTCAGAACTGCGCGAAAACTCGTATTCCGACTCAAAACAACGGGGTAAATTGTTTTAGAGCGAAACTATCAAAATTCACGAGCATCGATTTTACAAGTCGTCGAAGAGTAGACGAGAGAAAGGTGTAAACTTTTTCTCTCAGAACTGCGCGAAAAATTGTATTCCGGCTCAAAACAACGGGATACATCGTTTTAGATCGAAACTAGCAAGATTAACGAGCATCGATTTTACGAGTCGTCGAAGAGTAGACGAGAGAAAGGTGTAAACTTTTTCTCTCAGAACTGCGCGAAAACTTGTATTCCGGCTCAAAACAACGGAATACATCGTTTTAGATCGAAACTAGCAAGATTAAGGAGCATCAATTTTACAAGTCGTCGAAGAGTAGACGAGAGAAAGGTGTAAACTTTTTCTCTCAGAACTGCGCGAAAACTTGTATTCCGGCTCAAAACAACGGGATACATTGTTTTAGATCGAAACTATCAAGATTCACGAGCATCGATTTTGCAAGTCGTCGAAGAGTAGACGAGAGAAAGGTGTAAACTTTTTCTCTCAGAACTGCGCGAAAACTCGTATTCGGGCTCAAAATAACGGGATACATTGTTTTAGAGCGAAACTATCAAGATTCACGAGCATCGATTTTACAAGTCGTCGAAGAGTAGACGAGAGAAAGGTGTAAACTTTTTCTCTCAGAACTGCGCGAAAACTCGTATTCGGGCTCAAAACAACGGGATACATTGTTTTAGAGCGAAACTATCAAGATTCACGAGCATGGATTTTACAAGTCGTCGAAGAGTAGAGGAGAGAAAGGTGTAAACTTTATCTCTCAGAACTGCGCGAAAACTTGTATTCCGGCTCAAAACACTGGGATACATCGTTTTAGATTGAAACTAGCAAGATTCACGAGCATCGATTTTACAAGTCGTCGAAGAGTAGACGAGAGAAAGGTGTAAACTTTTTCTCTCAGAACTGCGCGAAAACTTGTTTTCGGGCTCAAAACAACGAGATGCATTGTTTTAGAGCGAAACTATCAAGATTCACGAGCATCAATTTTACAAGTCGTCGAAGAGTAGACGAGAGAAAGGTGTAAACTTTTTCTCTCAGAACAGCGCGAAAACTCGTATTCGGGCTCAAAACAACGGGATACATTGTTTTAGAGCGAAACTATCAAGATTCACGAGCATCGATTTTACAAGTCGTCGCAGAGTAGACGAGAGAAAGTTGTAAATTTTTCTCTCAGAACTGCGCGAAAACTTGTATTCCGGCTCAAAACAACGGAATACATCGTTTTAGATTGAAACTAGCAAGATTCACGAGCATCGATTTTACAAGTCGTCGAAGAGTAGACAAGAAAAAGGTGTAAACTTTTTCTCTCAGAACTGCGCGAAAACTTGTATTCTGGCTCAAAACAACGGGATACATCGTTTTAGATCGAAAGTAGCAAGATTCATGAGCATCGATTTTTACATGTCGTAGAAGAGAACGAGGGAAAGGTGTAAACTTTTTCTCTCAGAACTGCGCGAAAAATTGTATTCCGGCTCAAAACAACGGGATACATCGTTTTAGATCGAAAGTAGCAAAATTCACGAGCATCGATTTTACAAGTCGTCGAAGAGTAGACGAGAGAAAGGTGTAAACTTTTTCTCTCAGAACTGCGCGAAAACTTGTATTCCGGCTCAAATAATTGAGATACATCGCTTTAGATCGAAACTAGCAAGATTCACGAGCATCGATTTTACATGTCGTCGAAGAGAACAAGAGAAAGGTGTAAACTTTTTCTCTCAGAACTGCGCAAAAATTTGTATTCCGGCTCAAAACAACGGGATACATCGTTTTATATCGAAACTAGCAAGATTCACGAGCATCGATTTTACAAGTCGACGAAGAGTAGACGAGAGAAAGGTGTAAATTTTTCTCTCAGAACTGCGCGAAAACTTGTATTCCGGCTGAAAACAACGGAATACATCGTTTTAGATCGAAACTAGCAAGATTAACGAGCATCAATTTTACAAGTCGTCGAAGAGTAGACGAGAGAAAGGTGTAAACGTTTTCTCTCAGAACTGCGCGAAAACTTGTATTCCGGCTCAAAACAACGGGATACATTGTTTTAGATCGAAACTATCAAGATTCACGAGCATCGATTTTGCAAGTCGTCGAAGAGTAGACGAGAGAAAGGTGTAAACTTTTTCTCTCAGAACTGCGCGAAAACTCGTATTCGGGCTCAAAATAACGGGATACATTGTTTTAGAGCGAAACTATCAAGATTCACGAGCATCGATTTTACAAGTCGTCGAAAAGTAGACGAGAGAAAGGTGTAAACTTTTTCTCTCAGAACTGCGCGAAAACACGTATTCGGGCTCAAAACAACGGGATACATTGTTTTAGAGCGAAACTATCTAGATTCACGAGCATGGATTTTACAAGTCGTCGAAGAGTAGAGGAGAGAAAGGTGTAAACTTTATCTCTCAGAACTGCGCGAAAACTTGTATTCCGGCTCAAAACACTGGGATACAGCGTTTTAGATTGAAACTAGCAAGATTCACGAGCATCGATTTTACAAGTCGTCGAAGAGTAGACGAGAGAAAGGTGTAAACTTTTTCTCTCAGAACTGCGCGAAAACTTGTTTTCGGGCTCAAAACAACGGGATACATTGTTTTAGAGCGAAACTATCAAGATTCACGAGCATCGATTTTACAAGTCGTCGAAGAGTAGACGAGAGAAAGGTGTAAACTTTTTCTCTCAGAACAGCGCGAAAACTCGTATTCGGGCTCAAAACAACGGGATACATTGTTTTAGAGCGAAACTATCAAGATTCACGAGCATCGATTTTACAAGTCGTCGCAGAGTAGACGAGAGAAAGTTGTAAATTTTTCTCTCAGAACTGCGCGAAAACTTGTATTCCGGCTCAAAACAACGGAATACATCGTTTTAGATTGAAACTAGCAAGATTCACGAGCATCGATTTTACAAGTCGTCGAAGAGTAGACAAGAAAAAGGTGTAAACTTTTTCTCTCAGAACTGCGCGAAAACTTGTATTCTGGCTCAAAACAACGGGATACATCGTTTTAGATCGAAAGTAGCAAGATTCATGAGCATCGATTTTTACATGTCGTAGAAGAGAACGAGGGAAAGGTGTAAACTTTTTCTCTCAGAACTGCGCGAAAAATTGTATTCCGGCTCAAAACAACGGGATACATCGTTTTAGATCGAAAGTAGCAAAATTCACGAGCATCGATTTTACAAGTCGTCGAAGAGTAGACGAGAGAAAGGTGTAAACTTTTTCTCTCAGAACTGCGCGAAAACTTGTATTCCGGCTCAAATAATTGAGATACATCGCTTTAGATCGAAACTAGCAAGATTCACGAGCATCGATTTTACATGTCGTCGAAGAGAACAAGAGAAAGGTGTAAACTTTTTCTCTCAGAACTGCGCAAAAATTTGTATTCCGGCTCAAAACAACGGGATACATCGTTTTAGATCGAAACTAGCAAGATTCACGAGCATCGATTTTACAAGTTGTCGAAGAGTAGACGAGAGAAAGGTGTAAACGTTTTCTCTCAGAACTGCGTGAAGACTTGTATTCCGGCTCAAAACAACGGGATACATCGTTTTAGATCGAAACTAGCAAGATTAACGAGCATCGATTTTACAAGTCGACGAAGAGTAGACGAGAGAAAGGTGTAAACTCTTTCTCTCAGAACTGCGCGAAAACTAGTATTCCGGCTCAAAACAACGGGATACATCGTTTTAGATCGAAACTAGCAAGATTCACGAGCATCGATTTTAAAAGTCGTCGTAGAGTAGACAAGAAAAAGGTGTAAACTTTTTCTCTGAGAACTGCACGAAACTTGTATTCTGGCTCAAAACAACGGGATACATCGTTTTAGATCGAAAATATCAATATTCACGAGCATCGATTTTACAAGTCGTCGCAGAGTAGACGAGAAAAGGTGTAAACTTTTTCTCTCAGAACTGCGCGAAAACTTGTATTCCGGCTGAAAACAACGGGATACATCGTTTTAGATCGAAACTAGCAAGATTACCGAGCATCGATTTTACAAGTCGACGAAGAGTAAACGAGAGAAAGGTGTAAATTTTTCGCTCAGAACTACGCGAAAACTTGTATTCCGGCTCAAAACAACAGAATACATCGTTTTAGATCGAAACTAGCAAGATTAACGAGCATCAATTTTACAAGTCGTCGAAGAGTAGACGAGAGAAAGGTGTAAACTTTTTCTCTCAGAACTGCGCGAAAACTTGTATTCCGGCTCAAAACAACGGGATACATTGTTTTAGATCGAAACTATCAAGATTCACGAGCATCGATTTTGCAAGTCGTCGAAGAGTAGACGAGAGAAAGGTGTAAACTTTTTCTCTCAGAACTGCGCGAAAACTCGTATTCGGGCTCAAAATAACGGGATACATTGTTTTAGAGCGAAACTATCAAGATTCACGAGCATCGATTTTACAAGTCGTCGAAGAGTAGACGAGAGAAAGGTGTAAACTTTTTCTCTCAGAACTGCGCGAAAACTCGTATTCGGGCTCAAAACAACGGGATACATTGTTTTAGAGCGAAACTATCAAGATTCACGAGCATGGATTTTACAAGTCGTCGAAGAGTAGAGGAGAGAAAGGTGTAAACTTTATCTCTCAGAACTGCGCGAAAACTTGTATTCCGGCTCAAAACACTGGGATACATCGTTTTAGATTGAAACTAGCAAGATTCACGAGCATCGATTTTACAAGTCGTCGAAGAGTAGACGAGAGAAAGGTGTAAACTTTTTCTCTCAGAACTGCGCGAAAACTTGTTTTCGGGCTCAAAACAACGAGATGCATTGTTTTAGAGCGAAACTATCAAGATTCACGAGCCTCAATTTTACAAGTCGTCGAAGAGTAGACGAGAGAAAGGTGTAAACTTTTTCTCTCAGAACAGCGCGAAAACTCGTATTCGGGCTCAAAACAACGGGATACATTGTTTTAGAGCGAAACTATCAAGATTCACGAGCATCGATTTTACAAGTCGTCGCAGAGTAGACGAGAGAAAGTTGTAAATTTTTCTCTCAGAACTGCGCGAAAACTTGTATTCCGGCTCAAAACAACGGAATACATCGTTTTAGATTGAAACTAGCAAGATTCACGAGCATCGATTTTACAAGTCGTCGAAGAGTAGACAAGAAAAAGGTGTAAACTTTTTCTCTCAGAACTGCGCGAAAACTTGTATTCTGGCTCAAAACAACGGGATACATCGTTTTAGATCGAAAGTAGCAAGATTCATGAGCATCGATTTTTACATGTCGTAGAAGAGAACGAGGGAAAGGTGTAAACTTTTTCTCTCAGAACTGCGCGAAAAATTGTATTCCGGCTCAAAACAACGGGATACATCGTTTTAGATCGAAAGTAGCAAAATTCACGAGCATCGATTTTACAAGTCGTCGAAGAGTAGACGAGAGAAAGGTGTAAACTTTTTCTCTCAGAACTGCGCGAAAACTTGTATTCCGGCTCAAATAATTGAGATACATCGCTTTAGATCGAAACTAGCAAGATTCACGAGCATCGATTTTACAAGTTGTCGAAGAGTAGACGAGAGAAAGGTGTAAACGTTTTCTCTCAGAACTGCGTGAAGACTTGTATTCCGGCTCAAAACAACGGGATACATCGTTTTAGATCGAAACTAGCAAGATTAACGAGCATCGATTTTACAAGTCGACGAAGAGTAGACGAGAGAAAGGTGTAAACTCTTTCTCTCAGAACTGCGCGAAAACTAGTATTCCGGCTCAAAACAACGGGATACATCGTTTTAGATCGAAACTAGCAAGATTCACGAGCATCGATTTTAAAAGTCGTCGAAGAGAGGACAAGAAAAAGGTGTAAACTTTTTCTCTGAGAACTGCACGAAAACTTGTATTCTGGCTCAAAACAACGGGATACATCGTTTTAGATCGAAAATATCAATATTCACGAGCATCGATTTTACAAGTCGTCGCAGAGTAGACGAGAGAAAGGTGTAAACTTTTTCTCTCAGAACTGCGCGAAAACTTGTATTCCGGCTGAAAACAACGGGATACATCGTTTTAGATCGAAACTAGCAAGATTACCGAGCATCGATTTTACAAGTCGACGAAGAGTAAACGAGAGAAAGGTGTAAATTTTTCTCTCAGAACTACGCGAAAACTTGTATTCCGGCTCAAAACAACAGAATACATCGTTTTAGATCGAAACTAGCAAGATTAACGAGCATCAATTTTACAAGTCGTCGAAGAGTATACGAGAGAAAGGTGTAAACTTTTTCTCTCAGAACTGCGCGAAAACTTGTATTCCGGCTCAAAACAACGGGATACATTGTTTTAGATCGAAACTATCAAGATTCACGAGCATCGATTTTGCAAGTCGTCGAAGAGTAGACGAGAGAAAGGTGTAAACTTTTTCTCTCAGAACTGCGCGAAAACTCGTATTCGGGCTCAAAATAACGGGATACATTGTTTTAGAGCGAAACTATCAAGATTCACGAGCATCGATTTTACAAGTCGTCGAAGAGTAGACGAGAGAAAGGTGTAAACTTTTTCTCTCAGAACTGCGCGAAAACTCGTATTCGGGCTCAAAACAACGGGATACATTGTTTCAGAGCGAAACTATCAAGATTCACGAGCATGGATTTTACAAGTCGTCGAAGAGTAGAGGAGAGAAAGGTGTAAACTTTATCTCTCAGAACTGCGCGAAAACTTGTATTCCGGCTCAAAACACTGGGATACATCGTTTTAGATTGAAACTAGCAAGATTCACGAGCATCGATTTTACAAGTCGTCGAAGAGTAGACGAGAGAAAGGTGTAAACTTTTTCTCTCAGAACTGCGCGAAAACTTGTTTTCGGGCTCAAAACAACGGGATACATTGTTTTAGAGCGAAACTATCAAGATTCACGAGCATCGATTTTACAAGTCGTCGAAGAGTAGACGAGAGAAAGGTGTAAACTTTTTCTCTCAGAACAGCGCGAAAACTCGTATTCGGGCTCAAAACAACGGGATACATTGTTTTAGAGCGAAACTATCAAGATTCACGAGCATCGATTTTACAAGTCGTCGCAGAGTAGACGAGAGAAAGTTGTAAATTTTTCTCTCAGAACTGCGCGAAAACTTGTATTCCGGCTCAAAACAACGGAATACATCGTTTTAGATTGAAACTAGCAAGATTCACGAGCATCGATTTTACAAGTCGTCGAAGAGTAGACAAGAAAAAGGTGTAAACTTTTTCTCTCAGATCTGCGCGAAAACTTGTATTCTGGCTCAAAACAACGGGATACATCGTTTTAGATCGAAAGTAGCAAGATTCACGAGCATCGATTTTTACATGTCGTAGAAGAGAACGAGGGAAAGGTGTAAACTTTTTCTCTCAGAACTGCGCGAAAAATTGTATTCCGGCTCAAAACAACGGGATACATCGTTTTAGATCGAAAGTAGCAAAATTCACGAGCATCGATTTTACAAGTCGTCGAAGAGTAGACGAGAGAAAGGTGTAAACTCTTTCTCTCAGAACTGCGCGAAAACTTGTATTCCGGCTCAAAACAACGGGATACATCGTTTTAGATCGAAAATAGCAAGATTAACGAGCATCGATTTTACAAGTCGTCGAAGAGTAGACGAGAGAAAGGTGTAAACTTTTTCTCTCAGAACTGCGCGAAAACTTGTATTCCGGCTCAAATAATTGAGATACATCGCTTTAGATCGAAACTAGCAAGATTCACGAGCATCGATTTTACATGTCGTCGAAGAGAACAAGAGAAAGGTGTAAACTTTTTCTCTCAGAACTGCGCAAAAATTTGTATTCCGGCTCAAAACAACGGGATACATCGTTTTAGATCGAAACTAGCAAGATTCACGAGCATCGATTTTACAAGTTGTCGAAGAGTAGACGAGAGAAAGGTGTAAACGTTTTCTCTCAGAACTGCGTGAAGACTTGTATTCCGGCTCAAAACAACGGTATACATCGTTTTAGATCGAAACTAGCAAGATTAACGAGCATCGATTTTACAAGTCGACGAAGAGTAGACGAGAGAAAGGTGTAAACTCTTTCTCTCAGAACTGCGCGAAAACTAGTATTTCGGCTCAAAACAACGGGATACATCGTTTTAGATCGAAACTAGCAAGATTCACGAGCATCGATTTTAAAAGTCGTCGAAGAGTAGACAAGAAAAAGGTGTAAACTTTTTCTCTGAGAACTGCACGAAAACTTGTATTCTGGCTCAAAACAACGGGATACATCGTTTTAGATCGAAACTAGCACGATTAACGGGCATCGATTTTACAAGTCGTCGAAGAGTAGACGAGAGAAAGGTGTAAACTTTTTCTCTCAAAACTGCGCGAAAACTCGTATTCCGGCTCAAAACAACGGGATTCATTGTTTTAGAGCGAAACTATCAATATTCACGAGCATCGATTTTACAAGTGGTCGAAGAGTAGGCGAGAGAAAGGTGACAACTTTTTCTCTCAGAACTGCGCGAAAAATTGTATTCCGGCTCAAAACAACGGGATACATCGTTTTAGATCGAAAGTAGCAAAATTCACGAGCATCGATTTAACAAGTCGTCGAAGAGTAGACGAGAGAAAGGTGTAAACTTTTTCTCTCAGAACTGCGCGAAAACTTGTATTCCGGCTCAAATCATTGAGATACATCGTTTTAGATCAAAACTAGCAAGATTCACGAGCATCGATTTTACATGTCGTAGAAGAGAACGAGGGAAAGGTGTAAACTTTTTCTCTCAGAACTGCGCAAAAACTTGTATTGCGGCTCAAAACAACGGGATACATCGTTTTAGATCAAGACAAGCAAAATTCACGAGCATCGATTTTACAAGTCGTCGAAGAGTAGACGAGAGAAATGCGTAAACTTTTTCTCTCAGAACTGCGCGAAAACTTGTATTCCGGCTGAAAACAACGGGATACATCGTTTTAGATCGAAACTAGCAAAATTCACGTGCATCGATTTCACAAGTCGTCGAAGAGTAGACGAGAGAAACGTGTAAACTTTTTCTCTCGGGACTGCGAGAAAACTTGAATTCCGGCTCAAAACAACGGAATACATCGTTTTAGATCGAAACTAGCAAGATTAACGAGCATCGATTTTACAAGTCGTCGAAGAGTAGACGAGAGAAAGGTGTAAACTTTTTCTCTCAGAACTGCGCGAAAACTTGTATTCCGGCTCAAAACAACGGAATACATCGTTTTAGATCGAAACTAGCAAGATTAACGAGCATCGATTTTACAAGTCGTCGAAGAGTAGACGAGAGAAAGGTGTAAACTTTTTCTCTCAGAACTGCGCGAAAACTTGTATTCCGGCTCAAGACAACGGGATACATCGTTTTAGATCGAAACTATCAAGATTCACGAGCATCGATTTTACAAGTCGTCACAGAGTAGACGAGAGAAAGGTGTAAATTTTTCTCTCAGAACTGCGCGAAAACTTGTATTCCGGCTCAAAAGAACGGAATACATCGTTTTAGATCGAAACTAGCAAGATTAACGAACATCGATTTTACAAGTCGTCGAAGAGTAGACGAGAGAAAGGTGTAAACTTTTTCTCTCAGAACTGCGCGAAAACTTGTATTCCAGCTCAAAACAACGGGATACATCGTTTTAGATCGAAACTAGCAAAATTCACGAGCATCAATTTTAAAAGTCGTCGAAGAGTAGACGAGAGAAAGGTGTAAACTTTTTCTCTCAGAACTGCGCGAAAACTTGTATTCCGGCTCAAAACAACGGGATACATCGTTTTAGATCGAAAGTAGCAAAATTCACGAGCATCGATTTAACAAGTCGTCGATGAGTAGACGAGAGAAAGGTGTAAACTTTTTCTCTCAGAACTGCGCGAAAACTTGTATTCCTGCTCAAAACAACGGGATACATCGTTTTAGATCGAAACTAGCAAGATTCACGAGCATCGATTTTAAAAGTCGTCGAAGAGTAGACATGAAAAAGGTGTAAACTTTTTCTCTCAGAACTGCGCGAAAAATTTGTATTCCGGCTCAAAACAACGGGATACATCGTTTTAGATCGAAACTAGCAAGATTCACGAGCATCGATTTTACAAGTTGTCGAAGAGTAGACGAGAGAAAGGTGTAAACGTTTTCTCTCAGAACTGCGTGAAGACTTGTATTCCGGCTCAAAACAACGGGATACATCGTTTTAGATCGAAACTAGCAAGATTAACGAGCTACGATTTTACAAGTCGACGAAGAGTAGACGAGAGAAAGGTGTAAACTTTTTCTCTCAGAACTGCGCGAAAACTAGTATTCCGGCTCAAAACAACGGGATACATCGTTTTAGATCGAAACTAGCACAATTAACGAGCATCGATTTTAAAAGTCGTCGAAGAGTAGACAAGAAAAAGGTGTAAACTTTTTCTCTGAGAACTGCACGAAAACTTGTATTCTGGCTCAAAACAACGGGATACATCGTTTTAGATCGAAACTAGCACGATTAACGGGCATCGATTTTACAAGTCGTCGAAGAGTAGACGAGAGAAAGGTGTAAACTTTTTCTCTCAAAACTGCGCGAAAACTCGTATTCCGGCTCAAAACAACGGGATTCATTGTTTTAGAGCGAAACTATCAATATTCACGAGCATCGATTTTACAAGTGGTCGAAGAGTAGACGAGAGAAAGGTGACAACTTTTTCTCTCAGAACTGCGCGAAAAATTGTATTCCAACTCAAAACAACGGGATACATCGTTTTAGATCGAAAGTAGCAAAATTCACGAGCATCGATTTAACAAGTCGTCGAAGAGTAGACGAGAGAAAGGTGTAAACTTTTTCTCTCAGAACTGCGCGAAAACTTGTATTCCGGCTCAAATCATTGAGATACATCGTTTTAGATCAAAACTAGCAAGATTCACGAGCATCGATTTTACATGTCGTAGAAGAGAACGAGGGAAAGGTGTAAACTTTTTCTCTCAGAACTGCGCAAAAACTTGTATTGCGGCTCAAAACAACGGGATACATCGTTTTAGATCAAGACAAGCAAAATTCACGAGCATCGATTTTACAAGTCGTCGAAGAGTAGACGAGAGAAATGCGTAAACTTTTTCTCTCAGAACTGCGCGAAAACTTGTATTCCGGCTGAAAACAACGGGATACATCGTTTTAGATCGAAACTAGCAAAATTCACGTGCATCGATTTCACAAGTCGTCGAAGAGTAGACGAGAGAAACGTGTAAACTTTTTCTCTCAGGACTGCGAGAAAACTTGTATTTCGGCTCAAAACAACGGGATACATCGTTTTAGATCGAAACTAGCAAGATTCACGAGCATCGATTTTACAAGTCGTCGAAGAGTAGACGAGAAAAAGGTGTAAACTTTTTCTCTCAGAACTGCGCGAAAACTTGTATTCCGGCTCAAAACAACGGAATACATCGTTTTAGATCGAAACTAGCAAGATTACCGAGCATCGATTTTACAAGTCGTCGAAGAGTAGACGAGAGAAAGGTGTAAACTTTTTCTCTCAGAACTGCGCGAAAACTTGTATTCCGGCTCAAGACAACGGGATACATCGTTTTAGATCGAAACTATCAAGATTCACGAGCATCGATTTTACAAGTCGTCACAGAGTAGACGAGAGAAAGGTGTAAATTTTTCTCTCAGAACTGCGCGAAAACTTGTATTCCGGCTCAAAAGAACGGAATACATCGTTTTAGATCGAAACTAGCAAGATTAACGAACATCGATTTTACAAGTCGTCGAAGAGTAGACGAGAGAAAGGTGTAAACTTTTTCTCTCAGAACTGCGCGAAAACTTGTATTCCAGCTCAAAACAACGGGATACATCGTTTTAGATCGAAACTAGCAAAATTCACGAGCATCAATTTTAAAAGTCGTCGAAGAGTAGACGAGAGAAAGGTGTAAACTTTTTCTCTCAGAACTGCGCGAAAACTTGTATTCCGGCTCAAAACAACGGGATACATCGTTTTAGATCGAAAGTAGCAAAATTCACGAGCATCGATTTAACAAGTCGTCGAAGAGTAGACGAGAGAAAGGTGTAAACTTTTTCTCTCAGAACTGCGCGAAAACTTGTATTCCTGCTCAAAACAACGGGATACATCGTTTTAGATCGAAACTAGCAAGATTCACGAGCATCGATTTTAAAAGTCGTCGAAGAGTAGACATGAAAAAGGTGTAAACTTTTTCTCTCAGAACTGCGCGAAAAATTTGTATTCCGGCTCAAAACAACGGGATACATCGTTTTAGATCGAAACTAGCAAGATTCACGAGCATCGATTTTACAAGTTGTCGAAGAGTAGACGAGAGAAAGGTGTAAACGTTTTCTCTCAGAACTGCGTGAAGACTTGTATTCCGGCTCAAAACAACGGGATACATCGTTTTAGATCGAAACTAGCAAGATTAACGAGCTACGATTTTACAAGTCGACGAAGAGTAGACGAGAGAAAGGTGTAAACTTTTTCTCTCAGAACTGCGCGAAAACTAGTATTCCGGCTCAAAACAACGGGATACATCGTTTTAGATCGAAACTAGCACAATTAACGAGCATCGATTTTACAAGTCGTCGAAGAGTAGACGAGAGATAGGTGTAAACTTTTTCTCTCAGAACTGCGCGAAAACTTGTATTCCGGCTCAAAACAACGGGATACATCGTTTTAGATCGAAAGTAGCAAAATTCACGAGCATCGATTTAACAAGTCGTCGAAGAGTAGACGAGAGAAAGGTGTAAACTTTTTCTCTCAGAACTGCGCGAAAACTCGTATTCGGGCTCAAAATAACGGGATACATTGTTTTAGAGCGAAACTATCAAGATTCACGAGCATCGATTTTACAAGTCGTCGAAGAGTAGACGAGAGAAAGGTGTAAACTTTTTCTCTCAGAGCTGCGCGAAAACTCGTATTCGGGCTCAAAACAACGGGATACATTGTTTTAGAGCGAAACTATCAAGATTCACGAGCATGGATTTTACAAGTCGTCGAAGAGTAGAGGAGAGAAAGGTGTAAACTTTATCTCTCAGAACTGCGCGAAAACTTGTATTCCGGCTCAAAACACTGGGACACATCGTTTTAGATTGAAACTAGCAAGATTCACGAGCATCGATTTTACAAGTCGTCGAAGAGTAGACGAGAGAAAGGTGTAAACTTTTTCTCTCAGAACTGCGCGAAAACTTGTTTTCGGGCTCAAAACAACGGGATTCATTGTTTTAGAGCGAAACTATCAAGATTCACGAGCATCGATTTTACAAGTCGTCGAAGAGTAGACGAGAGAAAGGTGTAAACTTTTTCTCTCAGAACAGCGCGAAAACTCGTATTCGGGCTCAAAACAACGGGATACATTGTTTTAGAGCGAAACTATCAAGATTCACGAGCATCGATTTTACAAGTCGTCGCAGAGTAGACGAGAGAAAGTTGTAAATTTTTCTCTCAGAACTGCGCGAAAACTTGTATTCCGGCTCAAAACAACGGAATACATCGTTTTAGATTGAAACTAGCAAGATTCACGAGCATCGATTTTACAAGTCGTCGAAGAGTAGACAAGAAAAAGGTGTAAACTTTTTCTCTCAGAACTGCGCGAAAACTTGTATTCTGGCTCAAAACAACGGGATACATCGTTTTAGATCGAAAGTAGCAAGATTCATGAGCATCGATTTTTACATGTCGTAGAAGAGAACGAGGGAAAGGTGTAAACTTTTTCTCTCAGAACTGCGCGAAAAATTGTATTCCGGCTCAAAACAACGGGATACATCGTTTTAGATCGAAAGTAGCAAAATTCACGAGCATCGATTTTACAAGTCGTCGAAGAGTAGACGAGAGAAAGGTGTAAACTTTTTCTCTCAGAACTGCGCGAAAACTTGTATTCCGGCTCAAATAATTGAGATACATCGCTTTAGATCGAAACTAGCAAGATTCACGAGCATCGATTTTACATGTCGTCCAAGAGAACAAGAGAAAGGTGTAAACTTTTTCTCTCAGAACTGCGCAAAAATTTGTATTCCGGCTCAAAACAACGGGATACATCGTTTTAGATCGAAACTAGCAAGATTCACGAGCATCGATTTTACAAGTTGTCGAAGAGTAGACGAGAGAAAGGTGTAAACGTTTTCTCTCAGAACTGCGTGAAGACTTGTATTCCGGATCAAAACAACGGGATACATCGTTTTATATCGAAACTAGCAAGATTAACGAGCATCGATTTTACAAGTCGACGAAGAGTAGACGAGAGAAAGGTGTAAACTCTTTCTCTCAGAACTGCGCGAAAACTAGTATTCCGGCTCAAAACAACGGGATACATCGTTTTAGATCGAAACTAGCAAGATTCACGAGCATCGATTTTAAAAGTCGTCGAAGAGTAGACAAGAAAAAGGTGTAAACTTTTTCTCTGAAAACTGCACGAAAACTTGTATTCTGGCTCAAAACAACGGGATACATCGTTTTAGATCGAAACTATCAATATTCACGAGCATCGATTTTACAAGTCGTCGAAGAGTAGACGAGAGAAAGGTGTAAACTTTTTCTCTCAGAACTGCGCGAAAACTTGTATTCCGGCTGAAAACAACGGGATACATCGTTTTAGATCGAAACTAGCAAGATTACCGAGCATCGATTTTACAAGTCGTCGAAGAGTAGACGAGAGAAAGGTGTAAACTTTTTCTCTCAGAACTGCGCGAAAACTTGTATTCCGGCTCAAATCATTGAGATACATCGTTTTAGATCAAAACTAGCAAGATTCACGAGCATCGATTTTACATGTCGTAGAAGAGAACGAGGGAAAGGTGTAAACTTTTTCTCTCAGAACTGCGCAAAAACTTGTATTGCGGCTCAAAACAACGGGATACATCGTTTTAGATCAAGACAAGCAAAATTCACGAGCATCGATTTTACAAGTCGTCGAAGAGTAGACGAGAGAAATGCGTAAACTTTTTCTCTCAGAACTGCGCGAAAACTTGTATTCCGGCTGAAAACAACGGGATACATCGTTTTAGATCGAAACTAGCAAAATTCACGTGCATCGATTTCACAAGTCGTCGAAGAGTAGACGAGAGAAACGTGTAAACTTTTTCTCTCAGGACTGCGAGAAAACTTGTATTTCGGCTCAAAACAACGGGATACATCGTTTTAGATCGAAACTAGCAAGATTCACGAGCATCGATTTTACAAGTCGTCGAAGAGTAGACGAGAAAAAGGTGTAAACTTTTTCTCTCAGAACTGCGCGAAAACTTGTATTCCGGCTCAAAACAACGGAATACATCGTTTTAGATCGAAACTAGCAAGATTACCGAGCATCGATTTTACAAGTCGTCGAAGAGTAGACGAGAGAAAGGTGTAAACTTTTTCTCTCAGAACTGCGCGAAAACTTGTATTCCGGCTCAAGACAACGGGATACATCGTTTTAGATCGAAACTATCAAGATTCACGAGCATCGATTTTACAAGTCGTCACAGAGTAGACGAGAGAAAGGTGTAAATTTTTCTCTCAGAACTGCGCGAAAACTTGTATTCCGGCTCAAAAGAACGGAATACATCGTTTTAGATCGAAACTAGCAAGATTAACGAACATCGATTTTACAAGTCGTCGAAGAGTAGACGAGAGAAAGGTGTAAACTTTTTCTCTCAGAACTGCGCGAAAACTTGTATTCCAGCTCAAAACAACGGGATACATCGTTTTAGATCGAAACTAGCAAAATTCACGAGCATCAATTTTAAAAGTCGTCGAAGAGTAGACGAGAGAAAGGTGTAAACTTTTTCTCTCAGAACTGCGCGAAAACTTGTATTCCGGCTCAAAACAACGGGATACATCGTTTTAGATCGAAAGTAGCAAAATTCACGAGCATCGATTTAACAAGTCGTCGAAGAGTAGACGAGAGAAAGGTGTAAACTTTTTCTCTCAGAACTGCGCGAAAACTTGTATTCCTGCTCAAAACAACGGGATACATCGTTTTAGATCGAAACTAGCAAGATTCACGAGCATCGATTTTAAAAGTCGTCGAAGAGTAGACATGAAAAAGGTGTAAACTTTTTCTCTCAGAACTGCGCGAAAAATTTGTATTCCGGCTCAAAACAACGGGATACATCGTTTTAGATCGAAACTAGCAAGATTCACGAGCATCGATTTTACAAGTTGTCGAAGAGTAGACGAGAGAAAGGTGTAAACGTTTTCTCTCAGAACTGCGTGAAGACTTGTATTCCGGCTCAAAACAACGGGATACATCGTTTTAGATCGAAACTAGCAAGATTAACGAGCTACGATTTTACAAGTCGACGAAGAGTAGACGAGAGAAAGGTGTAAACTTTTTCTCTCAGAACTGCGCGAAAACTAGTATTCCGGCTCAAAACAACGGGATACATCGTTTTAGATCGAAACTAGCACAATTAACGAGCATCGATTTTACAAGTCGTCGAAGAGTAGACGAGAGATAGGTGTAAACTTTTTCTCTCAGAACTGCGCGAAAACTTGTATTCCGGCTCAAAACAACGGGATACATCGTTTTAGATCGAAAGTAGCAAAATTCACGAGCATCGATTTAACAAGTCGTCGAAGAGTAGACGAGAGAAAGGTGTAAACTTTTTCTCTCAGAACTGCGCGAAAACTCGTATTCGGGCTCAAAATAACGGGATACATTGTTTTAGAGCGAAACTATCAAGATTCACGAGCATCGATTTTACAAGTCGTCGAAGAGTAGACGAGAGAAAGGTGTAAACTTTTTCTCTCAGAGCTGCGCGAAAACTCGTATTCGGGCTCAAAACAACGGGATACATTGTTTTAGAGCGAAACTATCAAGATTCACGAGCATGGATTTTACAAGTCGTCGAAGAGTAGAGGAGAGAAAGGTGTAAACTTTATCTCTCAGAACTGCGCGAAAACTTGTATTCCGGCTCAAAACACTGGGACACATCGTTTTAGATTGAAACTAGCAAGATTCACGAGCATCGATTTTACAAGTCGTCGAAGAGTAGACGAGAGAAAGGTGTAAACTTTTTCTCTCAGAACTGCGCGAAAACTTGTTTTCGGGCTCAAAACAACGGGATACATTGTTTTAGAGCGAAACTATCAAGATTCACGAGCATCGATTTTACAAGTCGTCGAAGAGTAGACGAGAGAAAGGTGTAAACTTTTTCTCTCAGAACAGCGCGAAAACTCGTATTCGGGCTCAAAACAACGGGATACATTGTTTTAGAGCGAAACTATCAAGATTCACGAGCATCGATTTTACAAGTCGTCGCAGAGTAGACGAGAGAAAGTTGTAAATTTTTCTCTCAGAACTGCGCGAAAACTTGTATTCCGGCTCAAAACAACGGAATACATCGTTTTAGATTGAAACTAGCAAGATTCACGAGCATCGATTTTACAAGTCGTCGAAGAGTAGACAAGAAAAAGGTGTAAACTTTTTCTCTCAGAACTGCGCGAAAACTTGTATTCTGGCTCAAAACAACGGGATACATCGTTTTAGATCGAAAGTAGCAAGATTCATGAGCATCGATTTTTACATGTCGTAGAAGAGAACGAGGGAAAGGTGTAAACTTTTTCTCTCAGAACTGCGCGAAAAATTGTATTCCGGCTCAAAACAACGGGATACATCGTTTTAGATCGAAAGTAGCAAAATTCACGAGCATCGATTTTACAAGTCGTCGAAGAGTAGACGAGAGAAAGGTGTAAACTTTTTCTCTCAGAACTGCGCGAAAACTTGTATTCCGGCTCAAATAATTGAGATACATCGCTTTAGATCGAAACTAGCAAGATTCACGAGCATCGATTTTACATGTCGTCGAAGAGAACAAGAGAAAGGTGTAAACTTTTTCTCTCAGAACTGCGCAAAAATTTGTATTCCGGCTCAAAACAACGGGATACATCGTTTTAGATCGAAACTAGCAAGATTCACGAGCATCGATTTTACAAGTTGTCGAAGAGTAGACGAGAGAAAGGTGTAAACGTTTTCTCTCAGAACTGCGTGAAGACTTGTATTCCGGATCAAAACAACGGGATACATCGTTTTATATCGAAACTAGCAAGATTAACGAGCATCGATTTTACAAGTCGACGAAGAGTAGACGAGAGAAAGGTGTAAACTCTTTCTCTCAGAACTGCGCGAAAACTAGTATTCCGGCTCAAAACAACGGGATACATCGTTTTAGATCGAAACTAGCAAGATTCACGAGCATCGATTTTAAAAGTCGTCGAAGAGTAGACAAGAAAAAGGTGTAAACTTTTTCTCTGAGAACTGCACGAAAACTTGTATTCTGGCTCAAAACAACGGGATACATCGTTTTAGATCGAAACTATCAATATTCACGAGCATCGATTTTACAAGTCGTCGAAGAGTAGACGAGAGAAAGGTGTAAACTTTTTCTCTCAGAACTGCGCGAAAACTTGTATTCCGGCTGAAAACAACGGGATACATCGTTTTAGATCGAAACTAGCAAGATTACCGAGCATCGATTTTACAAGTCGACGAAGAGTAAACGAGAGAAAGGTGTAAATTTTTCTCTCAGAACTGCGCGAAAACTTGTATTCCGGCTCAAAACAACGGAATACATCGTTTTAGATCGAAACTAGCAAGATTAACGAGCATCAATTTTACAAGTCGTCGAAGAGTAGACGAGAGAAAGGTGTAAACTTTTTCTCTCAGGACTGCGCGAAAACTTGTATTCCGGCTCAAAACAACGGGATACATTGTTTTAGATCGAAACTATCAAGATTCACGAGCATCGATTTTGCAAGTCGTCGAAGAGTAGACGAGAGAAAGGTGTAAACTTTTTCTCTCAGAACTGCGCGAAAACTCGTATTCGGGCTCAAAATAACGGGATACATTGTTTTAGAGCGAAACTATCAAGATTCACGAGCATCGATTTTACAAGTCGTCGAAGAGTAGACGAGAGAAAGGTGTAAACTTTTTCTCTCAGAACTGCGCGAAAACTCGTATTCGGGCTCAAAACAACGGGATACATTGTTTTAGAGCGAAACTATCAAGATTCACGAGCATGGATTTTACAAGTCGTCGAAGAGTAGAGGAGAGAAAGGTGTAAACTTTATCTCTCAGAACTGCGCGAAAACTTGTATTCCGGCTCAAAACACTGGGATACATCGTTTTAGATTGAAACTAGCAAGATTCACGAGCATCGATTTTACAAGTCGTCGAAGAGTAGACGAGAGAAAGGTGTAAACGTTTTCTCTCAGAACTGCGCGAAAACTTGTTTTCGGGCTCAAAACAACGGGATACATTGTTTTAGAGCGAAACTATCAAGATTCCCCGAGCATCGATTTTACAAGTCGTCGAAGAGTAGACGAGAGAAAGGTGTAAACGTTTTCTCTCAGAACTGCGTGAAGACTTGTATTCCGGATCAAAACAACGGGATACATCGTTTTATATCGAAACTAGCAAGATTAACGAGCATCGATTTTACAAGTCGACGAAGAGTAGACGAGAGAAAGGTGTAAACTCTTTCTCTCAGAACTGCGCGAAAACTAGTATTCCGGCTCAAAACAACGGGATACATCGTTTTAGATCGAAACTAGCAAGATTCACGAGCATCGATTTTAAAAGTCGTCGAAGAGTAGACAAGAAAAAGGTGTAAACTTTTTCTCTGAGAACTGCACGAAAACTTGTATTCTGGCTCAAAACAACGGGATACATCGTTTTAGATCGAAACTATCAATATTCACGAGCATCGATTTTACAAGTCGTCGAAGAGTAGACGAGAGAAAGGTGTAAACTTTTTCTCTCAGAACTGCGCGAAAACTTGTATTCCGGCTGAAAACAACGGGATACATCGTTTTAGATCGAAACTAGCAAGATTACCGAGCATCGATTTTACAAGTCGACGAAGAGTAAACGAGAGAAAGGTGTAAATTTTTCTCTCAGAACTGCGCGAAAACTTGTATTCCGGCTCAAAACAACGGAATACATCGTTTTAGATCGAAACTAGCAAGATTAACGAGCATCAATTTTACAAGTCGTCGAAGAGTAGACGAGAGAAAGGTGTAAACTTTTTCTCTCAGAACTGCGCGAAAACTTGTATTCCGGCTCAAAACAACGGGATACATTGTTTTAGATCGAAACTATCAAGATTCACGAGCATCGATTTTGCAAGTCGTCGAAGAGTAGACGAGAGAAAGGTGTAAACTTTTTCTCTCAGAACTGCGCGAAAACTCGTATTCGGGCTCAAAATAACGGGATACATTGTTTTAGAGCGAAACTATCAAGATTCACGAGCATCGATTTTACAAGTCGTCGAAGAGTAGACGAGAGAAAGGTGTAAACTTTTTCTCTCAGAACTGCGCGAAAACTCGTATTCGGGCTCAAAACAACGGGATACATTGTTTTAGAGCGAAACTATCAAGATTCACGAGCATGGATTTTACAAGTCGTCGAAGAGTAGAGGAGAGAAAGGTGTAAACTTTATCTCTCAGAACTGCGCGAAAACTTGTATTCCGGCTCAAAACACTGGGATACATCGTTTTAGATTGAAACTAGCAAGATTCACGAGCATCGATTTTACAAGTCGTCGAAGAGTAGACGAGAGAAAGGTGTAAACTTTTTCTCTCAGAACTGCGCGAAAACTTGTTTTCGGGCTCAAAACAACGGGATACATTGTTTTAGAGCGAAACTATCAAGATTCCCCGAGCATCGATTTTACAAGTCGTCGAAGAGTAGACGAGAGAAAGGTGTAAACTTTTTCTCTCAGAACAGCGCGAAAACTCGTATTCGGGCTCAAAACAACGGGATACATTGTTTTAGAGCGAAACTATCAAGATTCACGAGCATCGATTTTACAAGTCGTCGCAGAGTAGACGAGAGAAAGTTGTAAATTTTTCTCTCAGAACTGCGCGAAAACTTGTATTCCGGCTCAAAACAACGGAATACATCGTTTTAGATTGAAACTAGCAAGATTCACGAGCATCGATTTTACAAGTCGTCGAAGAGTAGACAAGAAAAAGGTGTAAACTTTTTCTCTCAGATCTGCGCGAAAACTTGTATTCTGGCTCAAAACAACGGGATACATCGTTTTAGATCGAAAGTAGCAAGATTCACGAGCATCGATTTTTACATGTCGTAGAAGAGAACGAGGGAAAGGTGTAAACTTTTTCTCTCAGAACTGCGCGAAAAATTGTATTCCGGCTCAAAACAACGGGATACATCGTTTTAGATCGAAAGTAGCAAAATTCACGAGCATCGATTTTACAAGTCGTCGAAGAGTAGACGAGAGAAAGGTGTAAACTCTTTCTCTCAGAACTGCGCGAAAACTTGTATTCCGGCTCAAAACAACGGGATACATCGTTTTAGATCGAAAATAGCAAGATTAACGAGCATCGATTTTACAAGTCGTCGAAGAGTAGACGAGAGAAAGGTGTAAACTTTTTCTCTCAGAACTGCGCGAAAACTTGTATTCCGGCTCAAATAATTGAGATACATCGCTTTAGATCGAAACTAGCAAGATTCACGAGCATCGATTTTACATGTCGTCGAAGAGAACAAGAGAAAGGTGTAAACTTTTTCTCTCAGAACTGCGCAAAAATTTGTATTCCGGCTCAAAACAACGGGATACATCGTTTTAGATCGAAACTAGCAAGATCACGAGCATCGATTTTACAAGTTGTCGAAGAGTAGACGAGAGAAAGGTGTAAACGTTTTCTCTCAGAACTGCGTGAAGACTTGTATTCCGGCTCAAAACAACGGGATACATCGTTTTAGATCGAAACTAGCAAGATTAACGAGCATCGATTTTACAAGTCGACGAAGAGTAGACGAGAGAAAGGTGTAAACTCTTTCTCTCAGAACTGCGCGAAAACTAGTATTCCGGCTCAAAACAACGGGATACATCGTTTTAGATCGAAACTAGCAAGATTCACGAGCATCGATTTTAAAAGTCGTCGAAGAGTAGACAAGAAAAAGGTGTAAACTTTTTCTCTGAGAACTGCACGAAAACTTGTATTCTGGCTCAAAACAACGGGATACATCGTTTTAGATCGAAACTAGCACGATTAACGGGCATCGATTTTACAAGTCGTCGAAGAGTAGACGAGAGAAAGGTGTAAACTTTTTCTCTCAAAACTGCGCGAAAACTCGTATTCCGGCTCAAAACAACGGGATTCATTGTTTTAGAGCGAACGTATCAATATTCACGAGCATCGATTTTACAAGTCGTCGAAGAGTAGACGAGAGAAAGGTGACAACTTTTTCTCTCAGAACTGCGCGAAAAATTGTATTCCGGCTCAAAACAACGGGATACATCGTTTTAGATCGAAAGTAGCAAAATTCACGAGCATCGATTTAACAAGTCGTCGAAGAGTAGACGAGAGAAAGGTGTAAACTTTTTCTCTCAGAACTGCGCGAAAACTTGTATTCCGGCTCAAATCATTGAGATACATCGTTTTAGATCAAAACTAGCAAGATTCACGAGCATCGATTTTACATGTCGTAGAAGAGAACGAGGGAAAGGTGTAAACTTTTTCTCTCAGAACTGCGCAAAAACTTGTATTGCGGCTCAAAACAACGGGATACATCGTTTTAGATCAAGACAAGCAAAATTCACGAGCATCGATTTTACAAGTCGTCGAAGAGTAGACGAGAGAAATGCGTAAACTTTTTCTCTCAGAACTGCGCGAAAACTTGTATTCCGGCTCAAAACAACGGGATACATCGTTTTAGATCGAAACTAGCAAAATTCACGTGCATCGATTTCACAAGTCGTCGAAGAGTAGACGAGAGAAACGTGTAAACTTTTTCTCTCAGGACTGCGAGAAAACTTGTATTTCGGCTCAAAACAACGGGATACATCGTTTTAGATTGAAACTAGCAAGATTCACGAGCATCGATTTTACAAGTCGTCGAAGAGTAGACGAGAAAAAGGTGTAAACTTTTTCTCTCAGAACTGCGCGAAAACTTGTATTCCGGCTCAAAACAACGGAATACATCGTTTTAGATCGAAACTAGCAAGATTAACGAGCATCGATTTTACAAGTCGTCGAAGAGTAGACGAGAGAAAGGTGTAAACTTTTTCTCTCAGAACTGCGCGAAAACTTGTATTCCGGCTCAAGACAACGGGATACATCGTTTTACATCGAAACTAACAAGATTCACGAGCACCGATTTTACAAGTCGTCACAGAGTAGACGAGAGAAACGTGTAAATTTTTCTCTCAGAACTGCGCGAAAACTTGTATTCCGGCTCAAAAGAACGGAATACATCGTTTTAGATCGAAACTAGCAAGATTAACGAACATCGATTTTACAAGTCGTCGAAGAGTAGACGAGAGAAAGGTGTAAACTTTTTCTCTCAGAACTGCGCGAAAACTTGTATTCCAGCTCAAAACAACGGGATACATCGTTTTAGATCGAAACTAGCAAAATTCACGAGCATCAATTTTAAAAGTCGTCGAAGAGTAGACGAGAGAAAGGTGTAAACTTTTTCTCTCAGAACTGCGCGAAAACTTGTATTCCGGCTCAAAACAACGGGATACATCGTTTTAGATCGAAAGTAGCAAAATTCACGAGCATCGATTTAACAAGTCGTCGAAGAGTAGACGAGAGAAAGGTGTAAACTTTTTCTCTCAGAACTGCGCGAAAACTTGTATTCCTGCTCAAAACAACGGGATACATCGTTTTAGATCGAAACTAGCAAGATTCAGGAGCATCGATTTTAAAAGTCGTCGTAGAGTAGACATGAAAAAGGTGTAAACTTTTTCTCTCAGAACTGCGCGAAAAATTTGTATTCCGGCTCAAAACAACGGGATACATCGTTTTAGATCGAAACTAGCAAGA
Source organism: Amblyomma americanum (assembly GCF_052857255.1). NCBI lineage: Eukaryota > Metazoa > Arthropoda > Arachnida > Ixodida > Ixodidae > Amblyomma > Amblyomma americanum. The sequence continues at coordinate 256,222 of NW_027526590.1, read as the reverse complement.
TTCACGAGCATCGATTTTACAAGTTGTCGAAGAGTAGACGAGAGAAAGGTGTAAACGTTTTCTCTCAGAACTGCGTGAAGACTTGTATTCCGGCTCAAAACAACGGGATACATTGTTTTAGATCGAAACTAGCAAGATTAACGAGCTACGATTTTACAAGTCGACGAAGAGTAGACGAGAGAAAGGTGTAAACTTTTTCTCTCAGAACTGCGCGAAAACTAGTATTCCGGCTCAAAACAACGGCATACATCGTTTTAGATCGAAACTAGCACAATTAACGAGCATCGATTTTACAAGTCGTCGAAGAGTAGACGAGAGATAGGTGTAAACTTTTTCTCTCAGAACTGCGCGAAAACTTGTATTCCGGCTCAAAACAACGGGATACATCGTTTTAGATCGAAAGTAGCAAAATTCACGAGCATCGATTTAACAAGTCGTCGAAGAGTAGACGAGAGAAAGGTGTAAACTTTTTCTCTCAGAACTGCGCGAAAACTTGTATTCCGGCTCAAATAATTGAGATACATCGCTTTAGATCGAAACTAGCAAGATTCACGAGCATCGATTTTACATGTCGTCGAAGAGAACAAGAGAAAGGTGTAAACTTTTTCTCTCAGAACTGCGCAAAAATTTGTATTCCGGCTCAAAACAACGGGATACATCGTTTTAGATCGAAACTAGCAAGATTCACGAGCATCGATTTTACAAGTTGTCGAAGAGTAGACGAGAGAAAGGTGTAAACGTTTTCTCTCAGAACTGCGTGAAGACTTGTATTCCGGCTCAAAACAACGGGATACATCGTTTTAGATCGAAACTAGCAAGATTAACGAGCTACGATTTTACAAGTCGACGAAGAGTAGACGAGAGAAAGGTGTAAACTTTTTCTCTCAGAACTGCGCGAAAACTAGTATTCCGGCTCAAAACAACGGGATACATCGTTTTAGATCGAAACTAGCACAATTAACGAGCATCGATTTTACAAGTCGTCGAAGAGTAGACGAGAGATAGGTCTAAACTTTTTCTCTCAGAACTGCGCGAAAACTTGTATTCCGGCTCAAAACAACGGGGTAAATTGTTTTAGAGCGAAACTATCAAAATTCACGAGCATCGATTTTACAAGTCGTCGCAGAGTAGACGAGAGAAAGGTGTAAATTTTTCTCTCAGAACTGCGCGAAAACTTGTATTCCGGCTCAAAACAACGGAATACATCGTTTTAGATTGAAACTAGCAAGATTAACGAGCATCGATTTCACAAGTCGTCGAAGAGTAGACGAGAGAAAGGTGTAAACTTTTTCTCTCAGAACTGCGCGAAAACTTGTATTCCGGCTCAAAACAACGGGATACATCGTTTTAGATCGAAACTATCAAGATTCACGAGCATCGATTTCACAAGTCGTCGAAGAGTAGACGAGAGAAAGGTGTAAACTTTTTCTCTCAGAACTGCGCGAAAACTTGTATTCCGGCTCAAATAATTGAGATACATCGCTTTAGATCGAAACTAGCAAGATTCACGAGCATCGATTTTACATGTCGTCGAAGAGAACGAGAGAAAGGTGTAAACTTTTTCTCTCAGAACTGCGAAAAATTTGTATTCCGGCTCAAAACAACGGAATACATCGTTTTAGATCGAAAGTCGCAAAATTCACGAGCATCGATTTAACAAGTCGTCGAAGAGTAGACGAGAGAAAGGTGTAAACTTTTTCTCGCAAAACTGCGCGAAAACTCGTATTCCGGCTCAAAACAACGGGGTAAATTGTTTTAGAGCGAAACTCAAAATTCACGAGCATCGATTTTACAAGTCGTCGAAGAGTAGCCGAGAGAAAGGTGTAAACTTTTTCTCTCAGAACTGCGCAAAAACTTGTATTGCGGCTCAAAACAACGGGATACATCGTTTTAGATCAAGACAAGCAAAATTCACGAGCATCGATTTTACAAGTCGTCGAAGAGTAGACGAGAGAAATGTGTAAACTTTTTCTCTCAGAACTGCGCGAAAACTTGTATTCCGGCTCAAAACAACGGGATACATCGTTTTAGATCGAAACTAGCAAAATTCACGTGCATCGATTTCACAAGTCGTCGAAGAGTAGACGAGAGAAACGTGTAAACTTTTTCTCTCAGGACTGCGAGAAAACTTGTATTTCGGCTCAAAACAACGGGATACATCGTTTTAGATCGAAACTAGCAAGATTCACGAGCATCGATTTTACAAGTCGTCGAAGAGTAGACGAGAAAAAGGTGTAGACTTTTTCTCTCAGAACTGCGCGAAAACTTGTATTCCGGCTCAAAACAACGGAATACATCGTTTTAGATCGAAACTAGCAAGATTAACGAGCATCGGTTTTACAAGTCGTCGAAGAGTAGACGAGAGAAAGGTGTAAACTTTTTCTCTCAGAACTGCGCGAAAACTTGTATTCCGGCTCAAGACAACGGGATACATCGTTTTAGATCGAAACTATCAAGATTCACGATCATCGATTTTACAAGTCGTCACAGAGTAGACGAGAGAAAGGTGTAAATTTTTCTCTCAGAACTGCGCGAAAACTTGTATTCCGGCTCAAAAGAACGGAATACATCGTTTTAGATCGAAACTAGCAAGATTAACGAGCATCGATTTTACAAGTCGTCGAAGAGTAGACGAGAGAAAGGTGTAAACTTTTTCTCTCAGAACCGCGCGAAAACTTGTATTCCGGCTCAAAACAACGGGATACATCGTTTTAGATCGAAAGTAGCAAAATTCACGAGCATCGATTTAACAAGTCGTCGAAGAGTAGACGAGAGAAAGGTGTAAACGTTTTCTCTCAGAACTGCGCGAAAACTTGTATTCCGGCTCAAATAATTGAGATACACCGCTTTAGATCGAAACTAGCAAGATTCACGAGCATCGATTTTACATGTCGTCGAAGAGAACAAGAGAAAGGTGTAAACTTTTTCTCTCAGAACTGCGCAAAAATTTGTATTCCGGCTCAAAACAACGGGATACATCGTTTTAGATCGAAACTAGCAAGATTCACGAGCATCGATTTTACAAGTTGTCGAAGAGTAGACGAGAGAAAGGTGTAAACGTTTTCTCTCAGAACTGCGTGAAGACTTGTATTCCGGCTCAAAACAATGGGATACATCGTTTTAGATCGAAACTAGCAAGATTAACGAGCTACGATTTTACAAGTCGACGAAGAGTAGACGAGAGAAAGGTGTAAACTTTTTCTCTCAGAACTGCGCGAAAACTAGTATTCCGGCTCAAAACAACGGGATACATCGTTTTAGATCGAAACTAGCACAATTAACGAGCATCGATTTTACAAGTTGTCGAAGAGTAGACGAGAGATAGGTGTAAACTTTTTCTCTCAGAACTGCGCGAAAACTTGTATTCCGGCTCAAAACAACGGGATACATCGTTTTAGATCGAAACTAGCAAGATTCACGAGCAACGATTTTACAAGTCGTTGCAGAGTAGACGAGAGAAAGGTGTAAATTTTTCTCTCAGAACTGCGCGAAAACTTGTATTCCGGCTCAAAACAACGAAATACATTGTTTTAGATCGAAACAATCAAGATTCACGAGCATCGATTTTACAAGTCGTCGAAGAGTAGACGAGAGAAAGGTGTAAACGTTTTCTCTCAGAACTGCGCGAAAACTCGTATTCCGGCTCAAAACAACGGGGTAAATTGTTTTAGAGCGAAACTATCAAAATTCACGAGCATCGATTTTACAAGTCGTCGCAGAGTAGACGAGAGAAAGGTGTAAAATTTTCTCTCAGAACTGCGCGAAAACTTGTATTCCGGCTCAAAACAACGGAATACATCGTTTTAGATCGAAACTAGCAAGATTAACGAGCATCGATTTTACAAGTCGTCGAAGAGTAGACGAGAGAAAGGTGTAAACTTTTTCTCTCAGAACTGCGCGAAAACTTGTATTCCGGCTCAAAACAACGGGATACATCGTTTTAGATGGAAACTATCAAGATTCACGAGCATCTATTTTACAAGTCGTCGAAGAGTAGACGAGAGAAAGGTGTAAACTTTTTCTCTCAGAACTGCGCGAAAACTTGTATTCCGGCTCAAATAATTGAGATACATCGCTTTAGATCGAAACTAGCAAGATTCACGAGCATCGATTTTACATGTCGTCGAAGAGAACGAGAGAAAGGTGTAAACTTTTTCTCTCAGAACTGCGCAAAAATTTGTATTCCGGCTCAAAACAACGGAATACATCGTTTTAGATCGAAAGTCGCAAAATTCACGAGCATCGATTTAACAAGTCGTCGAAGAGTAGACGAGAGAAAGGTGTAAACTTTTTCTCTCAGAACTGCGCGAAAACTCGTATTCCGGCTCAAAACAACGGGGTAAATTGTTTTAGAGCGAAACTATCAAAATTCACGAGCATCGATTTTACAAGTCGTCCAAGAGTAGACGAGAGAAAGGTGTAAACTTTTTCTCTCAGAACTGCGCGAAAAATTGTATTCCGGCTCAAAACAACGGGATACATCGTTTTAGATCGAAACTAGCAAGATTAACGAGCATCGATTTTACGAGTCGTCGAAGAGTAGACGAGAGAAAGGTGTAAACTTTTTCTCTCAGAACTGCGCGAAAACTTGTATTCCGGCTCAAAACAACGGGATACATTGTTTTAGATCGAAACTATCAATATTCACGAGCATCGATTTTACAAGTCGTCGAAGAGTAGACGAGAGAAAGGTGTAAACTTTTTCTCTCAGATCTGCCCGAAAAATAGTATTCCGGCTCAAAACAACGGGATACATCGTTTTAGATCGAAAGTAGCAAAATTCACGAGCATCGATTTAACAAGTCGTCGAAGAGTAGACGAGAGAAAGGTGTAAACTTTTTCTCTCAGAACTGCGCGAAAACTTGTATTCCGGCTCAAAACAACGGGATACATTGTTTTAGGTCGAAAGTAGCAAAATTCACGAGCATCGATTTAACAAGTCGTCGAAGAGTAGACGAGAGAAAGGTGCAAACTTTTTCTCTCAGAACTGCGCGAAAACTTGTATTCCGGCTCAAATAATTGAGATACATCGCTTTAGATCGAAACTAGCAAGATTCACGAGCATCGATTTTACAAGTCGTCGAAGAGAACGAGAGAAAGGTGTAAACTTTTTCTCTCAGAACTGCGCGAAAACTTGTAATCCGGCTCAAAACAACGGAATACATCGTTTTAGATCGAAACTAGCAAGATTAACGAGCATCGATTTTACAAGTCGTCGAAGAGTAGACGAGAGAAAGGTGTAAACTTTTTCTCTCAGAACTGCGTGAAAACTTGTATTCCGGCTCGAAACAACGGGATACATTGTTTTAGATCGAAACTATCAAGATTCACGAGCATCGATTTTGCAAGTCGTCGAAGAGTAGACGAGAGAAAAGTGTAAACTTTTTCTCTCAGAACTGCGCGAAAACTCATATTCGGGCTCAAAACAACGGGATACATTGTTTTAGAGCGAAACTATCAAGATTCACGAGCATCGATTTTACAAGTCGTCGAAGAGTAGACGAGAGAAAGGTGTAAACTTTTTCTCTCAGAACTGCGCGAAAATTCGTATTCGGGCTCAAAACAACGGGATACATTGTTTTAAAGCGAAACTATCAAGATTCACGAGCATCGATTTTACAAGTCGTCGAAGAGTAGACGAGAGAAAGGTGTAAACTTTTTCTCTCAGAACTGCGCGAAAACTTGTATTCCGGCTCAAAACACTGGGATACATCGTTTTAGATTGAAACTAGCAAGATTCACGAGCATCGATTTTACAAGTCGTCGCAGAGTAGACGAGAAAAAGGTGTGAATTTTTCTCTCAGAACTGCGCGAAAACTTGTATTCCGGCTCCAAACAACGAAATACATCGTTTTAGATCGAAACTATCAAGATTCACGAGCATCAATTTTACAAGTCGTCGAAGAGTAGACGAGAGAAAGGTGTAAACTTTTTCTCTCAGAACTGCGCGAAAACTTGTATTCCGGCTCAAATAATTGAGATGCATCGCTTTAGATCGAAACTAGCAAGATTCACGAGCATCGATTTTACATGTCGTCGAAGAGAACGAGAGAAAGGTGTAAACTTTTTCTCTCAGAACTGCGCAAAAATTTGTATTCCGGCTCAAAACAACGGAATACTTTGTTTTAGATCGAAACTAGCACAATTAACGAGCATCGATTTTACAAGTCGTCGAAGAGTATACGAGAGAAAGGTGTAAACTTTTTCTCTCAGAACTGCGCGAAAACTTGTATTCCGGCTCAAAACAACGGAATACTTTGTTTTAGATCGAAACTAGCACAATTAACGAGCATCGATTTTACAAGTCGTCGAAGAGTAGACGAGAGATAGGTGTAAACTTTTTCCCTCAGAACTGCGCGAAAACTTGTATTCCGGCTCAAAACAACGGGATACATTGTTTTAGAGCGAAACTATCAAGATTCACGAGCATCGATTTTACAAGTCGTCGAAGAGTAGACGAGAGAAAGGTGTAAACTTTTTCTCTCAGAACTGCGCGAAAACTTGTATTCCGGCTGAAAACAACGGGATACATCGTTTTAGATCGAAACTAGCAAGATTAACGAGCATCGATTTTACAAGTCGACGAAGAGTAGACGAGAGAAAGGTGTAAATTTTTCTCTCAGAACTGCGCGAAAACTTGTATTCCGGCTCAAAACAACGGAATACATCGTTTTAGATCGAAACTAGCAAGATTAACGAGCATCGATTTTACAAGTCGTCGAAGAGTAGACGAGAGAAAGGTGTAAACTTTTTCTCTCAGAACTTCGCGAAAACTTGTATTCTGGCTCAAAACAACGGGATACATTGTTTTAGATCGAAACTATCAAGATTCACGAGCATCGATTTTGCAAGTCGTCGAAGAGTAGATGAGAGAAAGGTGTAAACTTTTTCTCTCAGAACTGCGCGAAAACTCGTATTCGGGATCAAAACAACGGGATACACCGTTTTAGAGCGAAACTATCAAGATTCACGAGCATCGATTTTACAAGTCGTCGCAGAGTAGACGAGAAAAAGGTGTAAATTTTTCTCTCAGAACTGCGCGAAAACTTCGGCTCAAAACAACGAAATACATCGTTTTAGATCGAAACTATCAAGATTCACGAGCATCAATTTTACAAGTCGTCGAAGAGTAGACGAGAGAAAGGTGTAAACTTTTTCTCTCAGAACTGCGCGAAAACTTGTATTCCGGCTCAAATAATTGAGATGCATCGCTTTAGATCGAAACTAGCAAGATTCACGAGCATCGATTTTACATGTCGTCGAAGAGAACGAGAGAAAGGTGTAAACTTTTTCTCTCAGAACTGCGCAAAAATTTGTATTCTGGCTCAAAACAACGGGATACATTGTTTTAGATCGAAACTATCAAGATTCACGAGCATCGATTTTACAAGTTGTCGAAGAGTAGACGAGAGAAAGGTGTAAACGTTTTCTCTCAGAACTGCGTGAAGACTTGTATTCCGGCTCAAAACAACGGGATACATCGTTTTAGATCGAAACTAGCAAGATTAACGAGCATCGATTTTACAAGTCGACGAAGAGTATACGAGAGAAAGGTGTAAACTTTTTCTCTCAGAACTGCGCGAAAACTTGTATTCCGGCTCAAAACAACGGAATACTTTGTTTTAGATCGAAACTAGCACAATTAACGAGCATCGATTTTACAAGTCGTCGAAGAGTAGGCGAGAGATAGGTGTAAACTTTTTCTCTCAGAACTGCGCGAAAACTTGTATTCCGGCTGAAAACAACGGGATACATCGTTTTAGATCGAAACTAGCAAGATTAACGAGCATCGATTTTACAAGTCGACGAAGAGTAGACGAGAGAAAGGTGTAAATTTTTCTCTCAGAACTGCGCGAAAACTTGTATTCCGGCTCAAAACAACGGAATACATCGTTTTAGATCGAAACTAGCAAGATTAACGAGCATCGATTTTACAAGTCGTCGAAGAGTAGACGAGAGAAAGGTGTAAACTTTTTCTCTCAGAACTTCGCGAAAACTTGTATTCTGGCTCAAAACAACGGGATACATTGTTTTAGATCGAAACTATCAAGATTCACGAGCATCGATTTTGCAAGTCGTCGAAGAGTAGACGAGAGAAAGGTGTAAACTTTTTCTCTCAGAACTGCGCGAAAACTCGTATTCGGGCTCAAAACAACGGGATACATTGTTTTAGAGCGAAACTATCAAGATTCACGAGCATCGATTTTACAAGTCGTCGAAGAGTAGACGAGAGAAAGGTGTAAACGTTTTCTCTCAGAACTGCGCGAAAACTCGTATTCCGGCTCAAAACAACGGGGTAAATTGTTTTAGAGCGAAACTATCAAAATTCACGAGCATCGATTTTACAAGTCGTCGCAGAGTAGACGAGAGAAAGGTGTAAAATTTTCTCTCAGAACTGCGCGAAAACTTGTATTCCGGCTCAAAACAATGGAATACATCGTTTTAGATCGAAACTAGCAAGATTAACGAGCATCGATTTTACAAGTCGTCGAAGAGTAGACGAGAGAAAGGTGTAAACTTTTTCTCTCAGAACTGCGCGAAAACTTGTATTCCGGCTCAAAACAACGGGATACATCGTTTTAGATCGAAACTATCAATATTCACGAGCATCGATTTTACAAGTCGTCGAAGAGTAGACGAGAAAAAGGTGTAAACTTTTTCTCTCAGATCTGCCCGAAAAATAGTATTCCGGCTCAAAACAACGGGATACATCGTTTTAGATCGAAAGTAGCAAAATTCACGAGCATCGATTTAACAAGTCGTCGAAGAGTAGACGAGAGAAAGGTGTAAACTTTTTCTCTCAGAACTGCGCGAAAACTTGTATTCCGGCTCAAAACAACGGGATACATTGTTTTAGGTCGAAAGTAGCAAAATTCACGAGCATCGATTTAACAAGTCGTCGAAGAGTAGACGAGAGAAAGGTGCAAACTTTTTCTCTCAGAACTGCGCGAAAACTTGTATTCCGGCTCAAATAATTGAGATACATCGCTTTAGATCGAAACTAGCAAGATTCACGAGCATCGATTTTACAAGTCGTCGAAGAGAACGAGAGAAAGGTGTAAACTTTTTCTCTCAGAACTGCGCGAAAACTTGTAATCCGGCTCAAAACAACGGAATACATCGTTTTAGATCGAAACTAGCAAGATTAACGAGCATCGATTTTACAAGTCGTCGAAGAGTAGACGAGAGAAAGGTGTAAACTTTTTCTCTCAGAACTGCGTGAAAACTTGTATTCCGGCTCGAAACAACGGGATACATTGTTTTAGATCGAAACTATCAAGATTCACGAGCATCGATTTTGCAAGTCGTCGAAGAGTAGACGAGAGAAAAGTGTAAACTTTTTCTCTCAGAACTGCGCGAAAACTCATATTCGGGCTCAAAACAACGGGATACATTGTTTTAGAGCGAAACTATCAAGATTCACGAGCATCGATTTTACAAGTCGTCGAAGAGTAGACGAGAGAAAGGTGTAAACTTTTTCTCTCAGAACTGCGCGAAAATTCGTATTCGGGCTCAAAACAACGGGATACATTGTTTTAAAGCGAAACTATCAAGATTCACGAGCATCGATTTTACAAGTCGTCGAAGAGTAGACGAGAGAAAGGTGTAAACTTTTTCTCTCAGAACTGCGCGAAAACTTGTATTCCGGCTCAAAACACTGGGATACATCGTTTTAGATTGAAACTAGCAAGATTCACGAGCATCGATTTTACAAGTCGTCGCAGAGTAGACGAGAAAAAGGTGTAAATTTTTCTCTCAGAACTGCGCGAAAACTTGTATTCCGGCTCAAAACAACGAAATACATCGTTTTAGGTCGAAACTATCAAGATTCACGAGCATCAATTTTACAAGTCGTCGAAGAGTAGACGAGAGAAAGGTGTAAACTTTTTCTCTCAGAACTGCGCGAAAACTTGTATTCCGGCTCAAATAATTGAGATGCATCGCTTTAGATCGAAACTAGCAAGATTCACGAGCATCGATTTTACATGTCGTCGAAGAGAACGAGAGAAAGGTGTAAACTTTTTCTCTCAGAACTGCGCAAAAATTTGTATTCCGGCTCAAAACAACGGAATACTTTGTTTTAGATCGAAACTAGCACAATTAACGAGCATCGATTTTACAAGTCGTCGAAGAGTATACGAGAGAAAGGTGTAAACTTTTTCTCTCAGAACTGCGCGAAAACTTGTATTCCGGCTCAAAACAACGGAATACTTTGTTTTAGATCGAAACTAGCACAATTAACGAGCATCGATTTTACAAGTCGTCGAAGAGTAGACGAGAGATAGGTGTAAACTTTTTCCCTCAGAACTGCGCGAAAACTTGTATTCCGGCTCAAAACAACGGGATACATTGTTTTAGAGCGAAACTATCAAGATTCACGAGCATCGATTTTACAAGTCGTCGAAGAGTAGACGAGAGAAAGGTGTAAACTTTTTCTCTCAGAACTGCGCGAAAACTTGTATTCCGGCTGAAAACAACGGGATACATCGTTTTAGATCGAAACTAGCAAGATTAACGAGCATCGATTTTACAAGTCGACGAAGAGTAGACGAGAGAAAGGTGTAAATTTTTCTCTCAGAACTGCGCGAAAACTTGTATTCCGGCTCAAAACAACGGAATACATCGTTTTAGATCGAAACTAGCAAGATTAACGAGCATCGATTTTACAAGTCGTCGAAGAGTAGACGAGAGAAAGGTGTAAACTTTTTCTCTCAGAACTTCGCGAAAACTTGTATTCTGGCTCAAAACAACGGGATACATTGTTTTAGATCGAAACTATCAAGATTCACGAGCATCGATTTTGCAAGTCGTCGAAGAGTAGACGAGAGAAAGGTGTAAACTTTTTCTCTCAGAACTGCGCGAAAACTCGTATTCGGGATCAAAACAACGGGATACACCGTTTTAGAGCGAAACTATCAAGATTCACGAGCATCGATTTTACAAGTCGTCGCAGAGTAGACGAGAAAAAGGTGTAAATTTTTCTCTCAGAACTGCGCGAAAACTTCGGCTCAAAACAACGAAATACATCGTTTTAGATCGAAACTATCAAGATTCACGAGCATCAATTTTACAAGTCGTCGAAGAGTAGACGAGAGAAAGGTGTAAACTTTTTCTCTCAGAACTGCGCAAAAACTTGTATTCCGGCTCAAATAATTGAGATGCATCGCTTAGATCGAAACTAGCAAGATTCACGAGCATCGATTTTACATGTCGTCGAAGAGAACGAGAGAAAGGTGTAAACTTTTTCTCTCAGAACTGCGCAAAAATTTGTATTCCGGCTCAAAACAACGGGATACATCGTTTTAGATTGAAACTAGCAAGATTCACGAGCATCGATTTTACAAGTTGTCGAAGAGTAGACGAGAGAAAGGTGTAAACGTTTTCTCTCAGAACTGCGTGAAGACTTGTATTCCGGCTCAAAACAACGGGATACATCGTTTTAGATCGAAACTAGCAAGATTAACGAGCATCGATTTTACAAGTCGACGAAGAGTATACGAGAGAAAGGTGTAAACTTTTTCTCTCAGAACTGCGCGAAAACTTGTATTCCGGCTCAAAACAACGGAATACTTTGTTTTAGATCGAAACTAGCACAATTAACGAGCATCGATTTTACAAGTCGTCGAAGAGTAGGCGAGAGATAGGTGTAAACTTTTTCTCTCAGAACTGCGCGAAAACTTGTATTCCGGCTGAAAACAACGGGATACATCGTTTTAGATCGAAACTAGCAAGATTAATGAGCATCGATTTTACAAGTCGACGAAGAGTAGACGAGAGAAAGGTGTAAATTTTTCTCTCAGAACTGCGCGAAAACTTGTATTCCGGCTCAAAACAACGGAATACATCGTTTTAGATCGAAACTAGCAAGAATAACGAGCATCGATTTTACAAGTCGTCGAAGAGTAGACGAGAGAAAGGTGTAAACTTTTTCTCTCAGAACTTCGCGAAAACTCGTATTCGGGCTCAAAACAACGGGATACATTGTTTTAGAGCGAAACTATCAAGATTCACGAGCATCGATTTTACAAGTCGTCGAAGAGTAGACGAGAGAAAGGTGTAAACTTTTTCTCTCAGAACTGCGCGAAAACTTGTATTCCGGCTCAAAACACTGGGATACATCATTTTAGATTGAAACTAGCAAGATTCACGAGCATCGATTTTACAAGTCGTCGAAGAGTAGACGAGAGAAAGGTGTAAACGTTTTCTCTCAGAACTGCGCGAAAACTCGTATTCCGGCTCAAAACAACGGGGTAAATTGTTTTAGAGCGAAACTATCAAAATTCACGAGCATCGATTTTACAAGTCGTCGCAGAGTAGACGAGAGAAAGGTGTAAAATTTTCTCTCAGAACTGCGCGAAAACTTGTATTCCGGCTCAAAACAATGGAATACATCGTTTTAGATCGAAACTAGCAAGATTAACGAGCATCGATTTTACAAGTCGTCGAAGAGTAGACGAGAGAAAGGTGTAAACTTTTTCTCTCAGAACTGCGCGAAAACTTGTATTCCGGCTCAAAACAACGGGATACATCGTTTTAGATGGAAACTGTCAAGATTCACGAGCATCTATTTTACAAGTCGTCGAAGAGTAGACGAGAGAAAGGTGTAAACTTTTTCTCTCAGAACTGCGCGAAAACTTGTATTCCGGCTCAAAACAACGGAATACATCGTTTTAGATCGAAAGTCGCAAAATTCACGAGCATCGATTTAACAAGTCGTCGAAGAGTAGACGAGAGAAAGGTGTAAACTTTTTCTCTCAGAACTGCGCGAAAACTCGTATTCCGGCTCAAAACAACGGGGTAAATTGTTTTAGAGCGAAACTATCAAAATTCACGAGCATCGATTTTACAAGTCGTCCAAGAGTAGACGAGAGAAAGGTGTAAACTTTTTCTCTCAGAACTGCGCGAAAAATTGTATTCCGGCTCAAAACAACGGGATACATCGTTTTAGATCGAAACTAGCAAGATTAACGAGCATCGATTTTACGAGTCGTCGAAGAGTAGACGAGAGAAAGGTGTAAACTTTTTCTCTCAGAACTGCGCGAAAACTTGTATTCCGGCTCAAAACAACGGGATACATCGTTTTAGATCGAAACTATCAATATTCACGAGCATCGATTTTACAAGTCGTCGAAGAGTAGACGAGAGAAAGGTGTAAACTTTTTCTCTCAGATCTGCCCGAAAAATAGTATTCCGGCTCAAAACAACGGGATACATCGTTTTAGATCGAAAGTAGCAAAATTCACGAGCATCGATTTAACAAGTCGTCGAAGAGTAGACGAGAGAAAGGTGTAAACTTTTTCTCTCAGAACTGCGCGAAAACTTGTATTCCGGCTCAAAACAACGGGATACATTGTTTTAGGTCGAAAGTAGCAAAATTCACGAGCATCGATTTAACAAGTCGTCGAAGAGTAGACGAGAGAAAGGTGCAAACTTTTTCTCTCAGAACTGCGCGAAAACTTGTATTCCGGCTCAAATAATTGAGATACATCGCTTTAGATCGAAACTAGCAAGATTCACGAGCATCGATTTTACAAGTCGTCGAAGAGAACGAGAGAAAGGTGTAAACTTTTTCTCTCAGAACTGCGCGAAAACTTGTAATCCGGCTCAAAACAACGGAATACATCGTTTTAGATCGAAACTAGCAAGATTAACGAGCATCGATTTTACAAGTCGTCGAAGAGTAGACGAGAGAAAGGTGTAAACTTTTTCTCTCAGAACTGCGTGAAAACTTGTATTCCGGCTCGAAACAACGGGATACATTGTTTTAGATCGAAACTATCAAGATTCACGAGCATCGATTTTGCAAGTCGTCGAAGAGTAGACGAGAGAAAAGTGTAAACTTTTTCTCTCAGAACTGCGCGAAAACTCATATTCGGGCTCAAAACAACGGGATACACTGTTTTAGAGCGAAACTATCAAGATTCACGAGCATCGATTTTACAAGTCGTCGAAGAGTAGACGAGAGAAAGGTGTAAACTTTTTCTCTCAGAACTGCGCGAAAATTCGTATTCGGGCTCAAAACAACGGGATACATTGTTTTAAAGCGAAACTATCAAGATTCACGAGCATCGATTTTACAAGTCGTCGAAGAGTAGACGAGAGAAAGGTGTAAACTTTTTCTCTCAGAACTGCGCGAAAACTTGTATTCCGGCTCAAAACACTGGGATACATCGTTTTAGATTGAAACTAGCAAGATTCACGAGCATCGATTTTACAAGTTGTCGCAGAGTAGACGAGAAAAAGGTGTAAATTTTTCTCTCAGAACTGCGCGAAAACTTGTATTCCGGCTCAAAACAACGAAATACATCGTTTTAGATCGAAACTATCAAGATTCACGAGCATCAATTTTACAAGTCGTCGAAGAGTAGACGAGAGAAAGGTGTAAACTTTTTCTCTCAGAACTGCGCGAAAACTTGTATTCCGGCTCAAATAATTGAGATGCATCGCTTTAGATCGAAACTAGCAAGATTCACGAGCATCGATTTTACATGTCGTCGAAGAGAACGAGAGAAAGGTGTAAACTTTTTCTCTCAGAACTGCGCAAAAATTTGTATTCCGGCTCAAAACAACGGAATACTTTGTTTTAGATCGAAACTAGCACAATTAACGAGCATCGATTTTACAAGTCGTCGAAGAGTATACGAGAGAAAGGTGTAAACTTTTTCTCTCAGAACTGCGCGAAAACTTGTATTCCGGCTCAAAACAACGGAATACTTTGTTTTAGATCGAAACTAGCACAATTAACGAGCATCGATTTTACAAGTCGTCGAAGAGTAGACGAGAGATAGGTGTAAAATTTTTCCCTCAGAACTGCGCGAAAACTTGTATTCCGGCTCAAAACAACGGGATACATTGTTTTAGAGCGAAACTATCAAGATTCACGAGCATCGATTTTACAAGTCGTCGAAGAGTAGACGAGAGAAAGGTGTAAACTTTTTCTCTCAGAACTGCGTGAAAACTTGTATTCCGGCTCGAAACAACGGGATACATTGTTTTAGATCGAAACTATCAAGATTCACGAGCATCGATTTTGCAAGTCGTCGAAGAGTAGACGAGAGAAAAGTGTAAACTTTTTCTCTCAGAACTGCGCGAAAACTCATATTCGGGCTCAAAACAACGGGATACACTGTTTTAGAGCGAAACTATCAAGATTCACGTGCATCGATTTTACAAGTCGTCGAAGAGTAGACGAGAGAAAGGTGTAAACTTTTTCTCTCAGAACTGCGCGAAAATTCGTATTCGGGCTCAAAACAACGGGATACATTGTTTTAAAGCGAAACTATCAAGATTCACGAGCATCGATTTTACAAGTCGTCGAAGAGTAGACGAGAGAAAGGTGTAAACTTTTTCTCTCAGAACTGCGCGAAAACTTGTATTCCGGCTCAAAACACTGGGATACATCGTTTTAGATTGAAACTAGCAAGATTCACGAGCATCGATTTTACAAGTCGTCGCAGAGTAGACGAGAAAAAGGTGTAAATTTTTCTCTCAGAACTGCGCGAAAACTTGTATTCGGGCTCAAAACAACGAAATACATCGTTTTAGATCGAAACTATCAAGATTCACGAGCATCAATTTTACAAGTCGTCGAAGAGTAGACGAGAGAAAGGTGTAAACTTTTTCTCTTAGAACTGCGCGAAAACTTGTATTCCGGCTCAAATAATTGAGATGCATCGCTTTAGATCGAAACTAGCAAGATTCACGAGCATCGATTTTACATGTCGTCGAAGAGAACGAGAGAAAGGTGTAAACTTTTTCTCTCAGAACTGCGCAAAAATTTGTATTCCGGCTCAAAACAACGGAATACTTTGTTTTAGATCGAAACTAGCACAATTAACGAGCATCGATTTTACAAGTCGTCGAAGAGTATACGAGAGAAAGGTGTAAACTTTTTCTCTCAGAACTGCGCGAAAACTTGTATTCCGGCTCAAAACAACGGAATACTTTGTTTTAGATCGAAACTAGCACAATTAACGAGCATCGATTTTACAAGTCGTCGAAGAGTAGACGAGAGATAGGTGTAAACTTTTTCCCTCAGAACTGCGCGAAAACTTGTATTCCGGCTCAAAACAACGGGATACATTGTTTTAGAGCGAAACTATCAAGATTCACGAGCATCGATTTTACAAGTCGTCGAAGAGTAGGCGAGAGATAGGTGTAAACTTTTTCTCTCAGAACTGCGCGAAAACTTGTATTCCGGCTGAAAACAACGGGATACATCGTTTTAGATCGAAACTAGCAAGATTAACGAGCATCGATTTTACAAGTCGACGAAGAGTAGACGAGAGAAAGGTGTAAATTTTTCTCTCAGAACTGCGCGAAAACTTGTATTCCGGCTCAAAACAACGGAATACATCGTTTTAGATCGAAACTAGCAAGATTAACGAGCATCGATTTTACAAGTCGTCGAAGAGTAGACGAGAGAAAGGTGTAAACTTTTTCTCTCAGAACTTCGCGAAAACTTGTATTCTGGCTCAAAACAACAGGATACATTGTTTTAGATCGAAACTATCAAGATTCACGAGCATCGATTTTGCAAGTCGTCGAAGAGTAGACGAGAGAAAGGTGTAAACTTTTTCTCTCAGAACTGCGCGAAAACTCGTATTCGGGCTCAAAACAACGGGATACATTGTTTTAGAGCGAAACTATCAAGATTCACGAGCATCAATTTTACAAGTCGTCGAAGAGTAGACGAGAGAAAGGTGTAAACTTTTTCTCTCAGAACTGCGCGAAAACTTGTATTCCGGCTCAAAACAACGGGATACATCGTTTTAGATCGACACTATCAAGATTCACGAGCATCGATTTTACAAGTCGTCGAAGAGTAGACGAGAGAAAGGTGTAAACTTTTTCTCTCAGAACTGCGCGAAAACTTGTATTCCGGCTCAAAACAACGAAATACATCGTTTTAGATCGAAACTATCAAGATTCACGAGCATCGATTTTACAAGTCGTCGAAGAGTAGACGAGAGAAAGGTGTAAACTTTTTCTCTCAGAACTGCGCAAAAAATTGTATTCCAGCTCAAAACAACGGGATATATCGTTTTAGATCGAAACTAGCAAAATTCACGAGCATCAATTTTACAAGTCGTCGAAGAGTAGACGAGAGAAAGGTGTAAACTTTTTCTCTCAGAACTGCGCGAAAACTTGTATTCCGGCTCAAAACAACGGGATACATAGTTTTAGATCGAAAGTAGCAAAATTCACGAGCATCGATTTAACAAGTCGTCGAAGAGTAGATGAGAGAAAGGTGTAAACTTTTTCTCTCAGAACTGCGCGAAAACTTATATTGCGGCTCAAAACAACGGGATACATCGTTTTAGGTCAAGACAAGCAAAATTCACATGCATCGATTTTACAAGTCGACGAAGAGTAGACGAGAGAAAGGTGTAAACTTTTTCTCTCAGAACTGCGCGAAAACTTGTATTCCGGCTCAAAACAACGGGATACTTTGTTTTAGATCGAAACGCACAATTTCCGAGCATCGATTTTACAAGTCGACGAAGAGTAGTCGAGAGAAAGGTGTAAATTTTTCTCTCAGAACTGCGCGAAAACTTGTATTCCGGCTCAAAACAACGGAATACTTTGTTTTAGATCGAAACTAGCACAATTAACGAGCATCGATTTTACAAGTCGTCGAAGAGTAGGCGAGAGATAGGTGTAAACTTTTTCTCTCAGAACTGCGCGAAAACTTGTATTCCGGCTCAAAACAACGGGATACATTGTTTTAGAGCGAAACTATCAAGATTCACGAGCATCGATTTTACAAGTCGTCGAAGAGTAGACGAGAGAAAGGTGTAAACTTTTTCTCTCAGAACTGCGTGAAAACTTGTATTCCGGCTCGAAACAACGGGATACATTGTTTTAGATCGAAACTATCAAGATTCACGAGCATCGATTTTGCAAGTCGTCGAAGAGTAGACGAGAGAAAAGTGTAAACTTTTTCTCTCAGAACTGCGCGAAAACTCATATTCGGGCTCAAAACAACGGGATACACTGTTTTAGAGCGAAACTATCAAGATTCACGTGCATCGATTTTACAAGTCGTCGAAGAGTAGACGAGAGAAAGGTGTAAACTTTTTCTCTCAGAACTGCGCGAAAATTCGTATTCGGGCTCAAAACAACGGGATACATTGTTTTAAAGCGAAACTATCAAGATTCACGAGCATCGATTTTACAAGTCGTCGAAGAGTAGACGAGAGAAAGGTGTAAACTTTTTCTCTCAGAACTGCGCGAAAACTTGTATTCCGGCTCAAAACACTGGGATACATCGTTTTAGATTGAAACTAGCAAGATTCACGAGCATCGATTTTACAAGTCGTCGCAGAGTAGACGAGAAAAAGGTGTAAATTTTTCTCTCAGAACTGCGCGAAAACTTGTATTCGGGCTCAAAACAACGAAATACATCGTTTTAGATCGAAACTATCAAGATTCACGAGCATCAATTTTACAAGTCGTCGAAGAGTAGACGAGAGAAAGGTGTAAACTTTTTCTCTTAGAACTGCGCGAAAACTTGTATTCCGGCTCAAATAATTGAGATGCATCGCTTTAGATCGAAACTAGCAAGATTCACGAGCATCGATTTTACATGTCGTCGAAGAGAACGAGAGAAAGGTGTAAACTTTTTCTCTCAGAACTGCGCAAAAATTTGTATTCCGGCTCAAAACAACGGAATACTTTGTTTTAGATCGAAACTAGCACAATTAACGAGCATCGATTTTACAAGTCGTCGAAGAGTATACGAGAGAAAGGTGTAAACTTTTTCTCTCAGAACTGCGCGAAAACTTGTATTCCGGCTCAAAACAACGGAATACTTTGTTTTAGATCGAAACTAGCACAATTAACGAGCATCGATTTTACAAGTCGTCGAAGAGTAGACGAGAGATAGGTGTAAACTTTTTCCCTCAGAACTGCGCGAAAACTTGTATTCCGGCTCAAAACAACGGGATACATTGTTTTAGAGCGAAACTATCAAGATTCACGAGCATCGATTTTACAAGTCGTCGAAGAGTAGGCGAGAGATAGGTGTAAACTTTTTCTCTCAGAACTGCGCGAAAACTTGTATTCCGGCTGAAAACAACGGGATACATCGTTTTAGATCGAAACTAGCAAGATTAACGAGCATCGATTTTACAAGTCGACGAAGAGTAGACGAGAGAAAGGTGTAAATTTTTCTCTCAGAACTGCGCGAAAACTTGTATTCCGGCTCAAAACAACGGAATACATCGTTTTAGATCGAAACTAGCAAGATTAACGAGCATCGATTTTACAAGTCGTCGAAGAGTAGACGAGAGAAAGGTGTAAACTTTTTCTCTCAGAACTTCGCGAAAACTTGTATTCTGGCTCAAAACAACAGGATACATTGTTTTAGATCGAAACTATCAAGATTCACGAGCATCGATTTTGCAAGTCGTCGAAGAGTAGACGAGAGAAAGGTGTAAACTTTTTCTCTCAGAACTGCGCGAAAACTCGTATTCGGGCTCAAAACAACGGGATACATTGTTTTAGAGCGAAACTATCAAGATTCACGAGCATCGATTTTACAAGTCGTCGAAGAGTAGACGAGAGAAAGGTGTAAACTTTTTCTCTCAGAACTGCGCGAAAACTTGTATTCCGGCTCAAAACACTGGGATACATCAGTTTAGATTGAAACTAGCAAGATTCACGAGCATCAATTTTACAAGTCGTCGCAGAGTAGACGAGAGAAAGGTGTAAATTTTTCTCTCAGAACTGCGCGAAAACTTGTATTCCGGCTCAAAACAACGAAATACATCGTTTTAGATCGAAACTATCAAGATTCACGAGCATCGATTTTACAAGTCGTCGAAGAGTAGACGAGAGAAAGGTGTAAACTTTTTCTCTCAGAACTGCGCAAAAAATTGTATTCCAGCTCAAAACAACGGGATATATCGTTTTAGATCGAAACTAGCAAAATTCACGAGCATCAATTTTACAAGTCGTCGAAGAGTAGACGAGAGAAAGGTGTAAACTTTTTCTCTCAGAACTGCGCGAAAACTTGTATTCCGGCTCAAAACAACGGGATACATAGTTTTAGATCGAAAGTAGCAAAATTCACGAGCATCGATTTAACAAGTCGTCGAAGAGTAGATGAGAGAAAGGTGTAAACTTTTTCTCTCAGAACTGCGCGAAAACTTATATTGCGGCTCAAAACAACGGGATACATCGTTTTAGGTCAAGACAAGCAAAATTCACATGCATCGATTTTACAAGTCGACGAAGAGTAGACGAGAGAAAGGTGTAAACTTTTTCTCTCAGAACTGCGCGAAAACTTGTATTCCGGCTCAAAACAACGGGATACTTTGTTTTAGATCGAAACGCACAATTTCCGAGCATCGATTTTACAAGTCGACGAAGAGTAGTCGAGAGAAAGGTGTAAATTTTTCTCTCAGAACTGCGCGAAAACTTGTATTCCGGCTCAAAACAACGGAATACTTTGTTTTAGATCGAAACTAGCACAATTAACGAGCATCGATTTTACAAGTCGTCGAAGAGTAGGCGAGAGATAGGTGTAAACTTTTTCTCTCAGAACTGCGCGAAAACTTGTATTCCGGCTCAAAACAACGGGATACATTGTTTTAGAGCGAAACTATCAAGATTCACGAGCATCGATTTTACATTGAGTAAAGCAGAAATTTGGGCAAGTTGGTACGTATCCATTTTGAAACAGCGCAACAAAGACCTCAGTTTCCACGTCCCGTCTTTGTTGCGCTGTTTCAAAATGGATAAATCGATTTTACAAGTCGTCGAAGAGTAGACGAGAGAAAGGTGTAAACTTTTTCTCTCAGAACTGCGCGAAAACTTGTATTCCGGCTGAAAACCACGGGATACATCGTTTTAGATCGAAACTAGCAAGATTAACGAGCATCGATTTTACAAGTCGACGAAGAGTAGACGAGAGAAAGGTGTAAATTTTTCTCTCAGAACTGCGCGAAAACTTGTATTCCGGCTCAAAACAACGGAATACATCGTTTTAGATCGAAACTAGCAAGATTAACGAGCATCGATTTTACAAGTCGTCGAAGAGTAGACGAGAGAAAGGTGTAAACTTTTTCTCTCAGAACTGCGCGAAAATTTGTATTCCGGCTCAAAACAACGGGATACATCGTTTTAGATTGAAACTAGCAAGATTCACGAGCCTCGATTTTACAAGTTGTCGAAGAGTAGACGAGAGAAAGGTGTAAACGTTTTCTCTCAGAACTGCGTGAAAACTTGTATTCCGGCTGAAAACAACGGGATACATCGTTTTAGATCGAAACTAGCAAGATTAACGAGCATCGATTTTACAAGTCGACGAAGAGTAGACGAGAGAAAGGTGTAAATTTTTCTCTCAGAACTGCGCGAAAACTTGTATTCCGGCTCAAAACAACGGAATACATCGTTTTAGATCGAAACTAGCAAGATTAACGAGCATCGATTTTACAAGTCGTCGAAGAGTAGACGAGAGAAAGGTGTAAACTTTTTCTCTCAGAACTTCGCGAAAACTTGTATTCTGGCTCAAAACAACAGGATACATTGTTTTAGATCGAAACTATCAAGATTCACGAGCATCGATTTTGCAAGTCGTCGAAGAGTAGACGAGAGAAAGGTGTAAACTTTTTCTCTCAGAACTGCGCGAAAACTCGTATTCGGGCTCAAAACAACGGGATACATTGTTTTAGAGCGAAACTATCAAGATTCACGAGCATCGATTTTACAAGTCGTCGAAGAGTAGACGAGAGAAAGGTGTAAACTTTTTCTCTCAGAACTGCGCGAAAACTTGTATTCCGGCTCAAAACACTGGGATACATCAGTTTAGATTGAAACTAGCAAGATTCACGAGCATCAATTTTACAAGTCGTCGCAGAGTAGACGAGAGAAAGGTGTAAATTTTTCTCTCAGAACTGCGCGAAAACTTGTATTCCGGCTCAAAACAACGAAATACATCGTTTTAGATCGAAACTATCAAGATTCACGAGCATCGATTTTACAAGTCGTCGAAGAGTAGACGAGAGAAAGGTGTAAACTTTTTCTCTCAGAACTGCGCAAAAAATTGTATTCCAGCTCAAAACAACGGGATATATCGTTTTAGATCGAAACTAGCAAAATTCACGAGCATCAATTTTACAAGTCGTCGAAGAGTAGACGAGAGAAAGGTGTAAACTTTTTCTCTCAGAACTGCGCGAAAACTTGTATTCCGGCTCAAAACAACGGGATACATAGTTTTAGATCGAAAGTAGCAAAATTCACGAGCATCGATTTAACAAGTCGTCGAAGAGTAGATGAGAGAAAGGTGTAAACTTTTTCTCTCAGAACTGCGCGAAAACTTATATTGCGGCTCAAAACAACGGGATACATCGTTTTAGGTCAAGACAAGCAAAATTCACATGCATCGATTTTACAAGTCGACGAAGAGTAGACGAGAGAAAGGTGTAAACTTTTTCTCTCAGAACTGCGCGAAAACTTGTATTCCGGCTCAAAACAACGGGATACTTTGTTTTAGATCGAAACGCACAATTTCCGAGCATCGATTTTACAAGTCGACGAAGAGTAGTCGAGAGAAAGGTGTAAATTTTTCTCTCAGAACTGCGCGAAAACTTGTATTCCGGCTCAAAACAACGGAATACTTTGTTTTAGATCGAAACTAGCACAATTAACGAGCATCGATTTTACAAGTCGTCGAAGAGTAGGCGAGAGATAGGTGTAAACTTTTTCTCTCAGAACTGCGCGAAAACTTGTATTCCGGCTCAAAACAACGGGATACATTGTTTTAGAGCGAAACTATCAAGATTCACGAGCATCGATTTTACATTGAGTAAAGCAGAAATTTGGGCAAGTTGGTACGTATCCATTTTGAAACAGCGCAACAAAGACCTCAGTTTCCACGTCCCGTCTTTGTTGCGCTGTTTCAAAATGGATAAATCGATTTTACAAGTCGTCGAAGAGTAGACGAGAGAAAGGTGTAAACTTTTTCTCTCAGAACTGCGCGAAAACTTGTATTCCGGCTGAAAACCACGGGATACATCGTTTTAGATCGAAACTAGCAAGATTAACGAGCATCGATTTTACAAGTCGACGAAGAGTAGACGAGAGAAAGGTGTAAATTTTTCTCTCAGAACTGCGCGAAAACTTGTATTCCGGCTCAAAACAACGGAATACATCGTTTTAGATCGAAACTAGCAAGATTAACGAGCATCGATTTTACAAGTCGTCGAAGAGTAGACGAGAGAAAGGTGTAAACTTTTTCTCTCAGAACTGCGCGAAAATTTGTATTCCGGCTCAAAACAACGGGATACATCGTTTTAGATTGAAACTAGCAAGATTCACGAGCCTCGATTTTACAAGTTGTCGAAGAGTAGACGAGAGAAAGGTGTAAACGTTTTCTCTCAGAACTGCGTGAATACTTGTATTCCGGCTCAAAACAACGGGATACATCGTTTTAGATCGAAACTAGCAAGATTAACGAGCATCGATTTTACAAGTCGACGAAGAGTATACGAGAGAAAGGTGTAAACTTTTTCTCTCAGAACTGCGCGAAAACTTGTATTCCGGCTCAAAACAACGGAATACTTTGTTTTAGATCGAAACTAGCACAATTAACGAGCATCGATTTTACAAGTCGACGAAGAGTAGTCGAGAGAAAGGTGTAAATTTTTCTCTCAAAACTGCGCGAAAACTTGTATTCCGGCTCAAAACAACGGAATACTTTGTTTTAGATCGAAACTAGCACAATTAACGAGCATCGATTTTACAAGTCGTCGAAGAGTAGGCGAGAGATAGGTGTAAACTTTTTCTCTCAGAACTGCGCGAAAACTTGTATTCCGGCTCAAAACAACGGGATACATTGTTTTAGAGCGAAACTATCAAGATTCACGAGCATTGATTTTACATTGAGTAAAGCAGAAATTTGGGCAAGTTGGTACGTATCCATTTTGAAACAGCGCAACAAAGACCTCAGTTTCCACGTCCCGTCTTTGTTGCGCTGTTTCAAAATGGATAAATCGATTTTACAAGTCGTCGAAGAGTAGACGAGAGAAAGGTGTAAACTTTTTCTCTCAGAACTGCGCGAAAACTTGTATTCCGGCTCAAAACACTGGGATACATCGTTTTAGATTGAAACTAGCAAGATTCACGAGCATCGATTTTACAAGTCGTCGCAGAGTAGACGAGAAAAAGGTGTAAATTTTTCTCTCAGAACTGCGCGAAAACTTGTATTCCGGCTCAAAACAACGAAATACATCGTTTTAGATCGAAACTATCAAGATTCACGAGCATCAATTTTACAAGTCGTCGAAGAGTAGACGAGAGAAAGGTGTAAACTTTTTCTCTCAGAACTGCGCGAAAATTTGTATTCCGGCTCAAAACAACGGGATACATCGTTTTAGATTGAAACTAGCAAGATTCACGAGCATCGATTTTACAAGTTGTCGAAGAGTAGACGAGAGAAAGGTGTAAACGTTTTCTCTCAGAACTGCGTGAAGACTTGTATTCCGGCTCAAAACAACGGGATACATCGTTTTAGATCGAAACTAGCAAGATTAACGAGCATCGATTTTACAAGTCGACGAAGAGTATACGAGAGAAAGGTGTAAACTTTTTCTCTCAGAACTGCGCGAAAACTTGTATTCCGGCTCAAAACAACGGAATACTTTGTTTTAGATCGAAACTAGCACAATTAACGAGCATCGATTTTACAAGTCGACGAAGAGTAGTCGAGAGAAAGGTGTAAATTTTTCTCTCAGAACTGCGCGAAAACTTGTATTCCGGCTCAAAACAACGGAATACTTTGTTTTAGATCGAAACTAGCACAATTAACGAGCATCGATTTTACAAGTCGTCGAAGAGTAGGCGAGAGATAGGTGTAAACTTTTTCTCTCAGAACTGCGCGAAAACTTGTATTCCGGCTCAAAACAACGGGATACATTGTTTTAGAGCGAAACTATCAAGATTCACGAGCATCGATTTTACATTGAGTAAAGCAGAAATTTGGGCAAGTTGGTACGTATCCATTTTGAAACAGCGCAACAAAGACCTCAGTTTCCACGTCCCGTCTTTGTTGCGCTGTTTCAAAATGGATAAATCGATTTTACAAGTCGTCGAAGAGTAGACGAGAGAAAGGTGTAAACTTTTTCTCTCAGAACTGCGCGAAAACTTGTATTCCGGCTCAAAACACTGGGATACATCGTTTTAGATTGAAACTAGCAAGATTCACGAGCATCGATTTTACAAGTCGTCGCAGAGTAGACGAGAAAAAGGTGTAAATTTTTCTCTCAGAACTGCGCGAAAACTTGTATTCCGGCTCAAAACAACGAAATACATCGTTTTAGATCGAAACTATCAAGATTCACGAGCATCAATTTTACAAGTCGTCGAAGAGTAGACGAGAGAAAGGTGTAAACTTTTTCTCTCAGAACTGCGCGAAAACTTGTATTCCGGCTCAAATAATTGAGATGCATCGCTTTAGATCGAAACTAGCAAGATTCACGAGCATCGATTTTACATGTCGTCGAAGAGAACGAGAGAAAGGTGTAAACTTTTTCTCTCAGAACTGCGCAAAAATTTGTATTCCGGCTCAAAACAACGGAATACTTTGTTTTAGATCGAAACTAGCACAATTAACGAGCATCGATTTTACAAGTCGTCGAAGAGTATACGAGAGAAAGGTGTAAACTTTTTCTCTCAGAACTGCGCGAAAACTTGTATTCCGGCTCAAAACAACGGAATACTTTGTTTTAGATCGAAACTAGCACAATTAACGAGCATCGATTTTACAAGTCGTCGAAGAGTAGACGAGAGATAGGTGTAAACTTTTTCCCTCAGAACTGCGCGAAAACTTGTATTCCGGCTCAAAACAACGGGATACATTGTTTTAGAGCGAAACTATCAAGATTCACGAGCATCGATTTTACAAGTCGTCGAAGAGTAGACGAGAGAAAGGTGTAAACTTTTTCTCTCAGAACTGCGCGAAAACTTGTATTCCGGCTGAAAACCACGGGATACATCGTTTTAGATCGAAACTAGCAAGATTAACGAGCATCGATTTTACAAGTCGACGAAGAGTAGACGAGAGAAAGGTGTAAATTTTTCTCTCAGAACTGCGCGAAAACTTGTATTCCGGCTCAAAACAACGGAATACATCGTTTTAGATCGAAACTAGCAAGATTAACGAGCATCGATTTTACAAGTCGTCGAAGAGTAGACGAGAGAAAGGTGTAAACTTTTTCTCTCAGAACTTCGCGAAAACTTGTATTCTGGCTCAAAACAACAGGATACATTGTTTTAGATCGAAACTATCAAGATTCACGAGCATCGATTTTGCAAGTCGTCGAAGAGTAGACGAGAGAAAGGTGTAAACTTTTTCTCTCAGAACTGCGCGAAAACTCGTATTCGGGCTCAAAACAACGGGATACATTGTTTTAGAGCGAAACTATCAAGATTCACGAGCATCGATTTTACAAGTCGTCGAAGAGTAGACGAGAGAAAGGTGTAAACTTTTTCTCTCAGAACTGCGCGAAAACTTGTATTCCGGCTCAAAACACTGGGATACATCAGTTTAGATTGAAACTAGCAAGATTCACGAGCATCAATTTTACAAGTCGTCGCAGAGTAGACGAGAGAAAGGTGTAAATTTTTCTCTCAGAACTGCGCGAAAACTTGTATTCCGGCTCAAAACAACGAAATACATCGTTTTAGATCGAAACTATCAAGATTCACGAGCATCGATTTTACAAGTCGTCGAAGAGTAGACGAGAGAAAGGTGTAAACTTTTTCTCTCAGAACTGCGCAAAAAATTGTATTCCAGCTCAAAACAACGGGATATATCGTTTTAGATCGAAACTAGCAAAATTCACGAGCATCAATTTTACAAGTCGTCGAAGAGTAGACGAGAGAAAGGTGTAAACTTTTTCTCTCAGAACTGCGCGAAAACTTGTATTCCGGCTCAAAACAACGGGATACATAGTTTTAGATCGAAAGTAGCAAAATTCACGAGCATCAATTTAACAAGTCGTCGAAGAGTAGATGAGAGAAAGGTGTAAACTTTTTCTCTCAGAACTGCGCGAAAACTTATATTGCGGCTCATAACAACGGGATACATCGTTTTAGGTCAAGACAAGCAAAATTCACATGCATCGATTTTACAAGTCGACGAAGAGTAGACGAGAGAAAGGTGTAAACTTTTTCTCTCAGAACTGCGCGAAAACTTGTATTCCGGCTCAAAACAACGGGATACTTTGTTTTAGATCGAAACGCACAATTTCCGAGCATCGATTTTACAAGTCGACGAAGAGTAGTCGAGAGAAAGGTGTAAATTTTTCTCTCAGAACTGCGCGAAAACTTGTATTCCGGCTCAAAACAACGGAATACTTTGTTTTAGATCGAAACTAGCACAATTAACGAGCATCGAGTTTACAAGTCGTCGAAGAGTAGGCGAGAGATAGGTGTAAACTTTTTCTCTCAGAACTGCGCGAAAACTTGTATTCCGGCTCAAAACAACGGGATACATTGTTTTAGAGCGAAACTATCAAGATTCACGAGCATCGATTTTACATTGAGTAAAGCAGAAATTTGGGCAAGTTGGTACGTATCCATTTTGAAACAGCGCAACAAAGACCTCAGTTTCCACGTCCCGTCTTTGTTGCGCTGTTTCAAAATGGATAAATCGATTTTACAAGTCGTCGAAGAGTAGACGAGAGAAAGGTGTAAACTTTTTCTCTCAGAACTGCGCGAAAACTTGTATTCCGGCTGAAAACCACGGGATACATCGTTTTAGATCGAAACTAGCAAGATTAACGAGCATCGATTTTACAAGTCGACGAAGAGTTGACGAGAGAAAGGTGTAAATTTTTCTCTCAGAACTGCGCGAAAACTTGTATTCCGGCTCAAAACAACGGGATACATCGTTTTAGATTGAAACTAGCAAGATTCACGAGCATCGATTTTACAAGTTGTCGAAGAGTAGACGAGAGAAAGGTGTAAACGTTTTCTCTCAGAACTGCGTGAAGACTTGTATTCCGGCTCAAAACAACGGGATACATCGTTTTAGATCGAAACTAGCAAGATTAACGAGCATCGATTTTACAAGTCGACGAAGAGTATACGAGAGAAAGGTGTAAACTTTTTCTCTCAGAACTGCGCGAAAACTTGTATTCCGGCTCAAAACAACGGAATACTTTGTTTTAGATCGAAACTAGCACAATTAACGAGCATCGATTTTACAAGTCGACGAAGAGTAGTCGAGAGAAAGGTGTAAATTTTTCTCTCAGAACTGCGCGAAAACTTGTATTCCGGCTCAAAACAACGGAATACTTTGTTTTAGATCGAAACTAGCACAATTAACGAGCATCGATTTTACAAGTCGTCGAAGAGTAGGCGAGAGATAGGTGTAAACTTTTTCTCTCAGAACTGCGCGAAAACTTGTATTCCGGCTCAAAACAACGGGATACATTGTTTTAGAGCGAAACTATCAAGATTCACGAGCATCGATTTTACATTGAGTAAAGCAGAAATTTGGGCAAGTTGGTACGTATCCATTTTGAAACAGCGCAACAAAGACCTCAGTTTCCACGTCCCGTCTTTGTTGCGCTGTTTCAAAATGGATAAATCGATTTTACAAGTCGTCGAAGAGTAGACGAGAGAAAGGTGTAAACTTTTTCTCTCAGAACTGCGCGAAAACTTGTATTCCGGCTCAAAACACTGGGATACATCGTTTTAGATTGAAACTAGCAAGATTCACGAGCATCGATTTTACAAGTCGTCGCAGAGTAGACGAGAAAAAGGTGTAAATTTTTCTCTCAGAACTGCGCGAAAACTTGTATTCCGGCTCAAAACAACGAAATACATCGTTTTAGATCGAAACTATCAAGATTCACGAGCATCAATTTTACAAGTCGTCGAAGAGTAGACGAGAGAAAGGTGTAAACTTTTTCTCTCAGAACTGCGCGAAAACTTGTATTCCGGCTCAAATAATTGAGATGCATCGCTTTAGATCGAAACTAGCAAGATTCACGAGCATCGATTTTACATGTCGTCGAAGAGAACGAGAGAAAGGTGTAAACTTTTTCTCTCAGAACTGCGCAAAAATTTGTATTCCGGCTCAAAACAACGGAATACTTTGTTTTAGATCGAAACTAGCACAATTAACGAGCATCGATTTTACAAGTCGTCGAAGAGTATACGAGAGAAAGGTGTAAACTTTTTCTCTCAGAACTGCGCGAAAACTTGTATTCCGGCTCAAAACAACGGAATACTTTGTTTTAGATCGAAACTAGCACAATTAACGAGCATCGATTTTACAAGTCGTCGAAGAGTAGACGAGAGATAGGTGTAAACTTTTCCCTCATAACTGCGCGAAAACTTGTATTCCGGCTCAAAACAACGGGATACATTGTTTTAGAGCGAAACTATCAAGATTCACGAGCATCGATTTTACAAGTCGTCGAAGAGTAGGCGAGAGATAGGTGTAAACTTTTTCTCTCAGAACTGCGCGAAAACTTGTATTCCGGCTGAAAACCACGGGATACATCGTTTTAGATCGAAACTAGCAAGATTAACGAGCATCGATTTTACAAGTCGACGAAGAGTAGACGAGAGAAAGGTGTAAATTTTTCTCTCAGAACTGCGCGAAAACTTGTATTCCGGCTCAAAACAACGGGATACATCGTTTTAGATTGAAACTAGCAAGATTCACGAGCATCGATTTTACAAGTTGTCGAAGAGTAGACGAGAGAAAGGTGTAAACGTTTTCTCTCAGAACTGCGTGAAGACTTGTATTCCGGCTCAAAACAACGGGATACATCGTTTTAGATCGAAACTAGCAAGATTAACGAGCATCGATTTTACAAGTCGACGAAGAGTATACGAGAGAAAGGTGTAAACTTTTTCTCTCAGAACTGCGCGAAAACTTGTATTCCGGCTCAAAACAACGGAATACTTTGTTTTAGATCGAAACTAGCACAATTAACGAGCATCGATTTTACAAGTCGACGAAGAGTAGTCGAGAGAAAGGTGTAAATTTTTCTCTCAGAACTGCGCGAAAACTTGTATTCCGGCTCAAAACAACGGAATACTTTGTTTTAGATCGAAACTAGCACAATTAACGAGCATCGATTTTACAAGTCGTCGAAGAGTAGGCGAGAGATAGGTGTAAACTTTTTCTCTCAGAACTGCGCGAAAACTTGTATTCCGGCTCAAAACAACGGGATACATTGTTTTAGAGCGAAACTATCAAGATTCACGAGCATCGATTTTACATTGAGTAAAGCAGAAATTTGGGCAAGTTGGTACGTATCCATTTTGAAACAGCGCAACAAAGACCTCAGTTTCCACGTCCCGTCTTTGTTGCGCTGTTTCAAAATGGATAAATCGATTTTACAAGTCGTCGAAGAGTAGACGAGAGAAAGGTGTAAACTTTTTCTCTCAGAACTGCGCGAAAACTTGTATTCCGGCTCAAAACACTGGGATACATCGTTTTAGATTGAAACTAGCAAGATTCACGAGCATCGATTTTACAAGTCGTCGCAGAGTAGACGAGAAAAAGGTGTAAATTTTTCTCTCAGAACTGCGCGAAAACTTGTATTCCGGCTCAAAACAACGAAATACATCGTTTTAGATCGAAACTATCAAGATTCACGAGCATCAATTTTACAAGTCGTCGAAGAGTAGACGAGAGAAAGGTGTAAACTTTTTCTCTCAGAACTGCGCGAAAACTTGTATTCCGGCTCAAATAATTGAGATGCATCGCTTTAGATCGAAACTAGCAAGATTCACGAGCATCGATTTTACATGTCGTCGAAGAGAACGAGAGAAAGGTGTAAACTTTTTCTCTCAGAACTGCGCAAAAATTTGTATTCCGGCTCAAAACAACGGAATACTTTGTTTTAGATCGAAACTAGCACAATTAACGAGCATCGATTTTACAAGTCGTCGAAGAGTATACGAGAGAAAGGTGTAAACTTTTTCTCTCAGAACTGCGCGAAAACTTGTATTCCGGCTCAAAACAACGGAATACTTTGTTTTAGATCGAAACTAGCACAATTAACGAGCATCGATTTTACAAGTCGTCGAAGAGTAGACGAGAGATAGGTGTAAACTTTTCCCTCATAACTGCGCGAAAACTTGTATTCCGGCTCAAAACAACGGGATACATTGTTTTAGAGCGAAACTATCAAGATTCACGAGCATCGATTTTACAAGTCGTCGAAGAGTAGGCGAGAGATAGGTGTAAACTTTTTCTCTCAGAACTGCGCGAAAACTTGTATTCCGGCTGAAAACAACGGGATACATCGTTTTAGATCGAAACTAGCAAGATTAACGAGCATCGATTTTACAAGTCGACGACGAGTAGACGAGATAAAGGTGTAAATTTTTCTCTCAGAACTGCGCGAAAACTTGTATTCCGGCTCAAAACAACGGAATACATCGTTTTAGATCGAAACTAGCAAGATTAACGAGCATCGATTTTACAAGTCGTCGAAGAGTAGACGAGAGAAAGGTGTAAACTTTTTCTCTCAGAACTTCGCGAAAACTTGTATTCTGGCTCAAAACAACAGGATACATTGTTTTAGATCGAAACTATCAAGATTCACGAGCATCGATTTTGCAAGTCGTCGAAGAGTAGACGAGAGAAAGGTGTAAACTTTTTCTCTCAGAACTGCGCGAAAACTCGTATTCGGGCTCAAAACAACGGGATACATTGTTTTAGAGCGAAACTATCAAGATTCACGAGCATCGATTTTACAAGTCGTCGAAGAGTAGACGAGAGAAAGGTGTAAACTTTTTCTCTCAGAACTGCGCGAAAACTTGTATTCCGGCTCAAAACACTGGGATACATCAGTTTAGATTGAAACTAGCAAGATTCACGAGCATCAATTTTACAAGTCGTCGCAGAGTAGACGAGAGAAAGGTGTAAATTTTTCTCTCAGAACTGCGCGAAAACTTGTATTCCGGCTCAAAACAACGAAATACATCGTTTTAGATCGAAACTATCAAGATTCACGAGCATCGATTTTACAAGTCGTCGAAGAGTAGACGAGAGAAAGGTGTAAACTTTTTCTCTCAGAACTGCGCAAAAAATTGTATTCCAGCTCAAAACAACGAGATATATCGTTTTAGATCGAAACTAGCAAAATTCACGAGCATCAATTTTACAAGTCGTCGAAGAGTAGACGAGAGAAAGGTGTAAACTTTTTCTCTCAGAACTGCGCGAAAACTTGTATTCCGGCTCAAAACAACGGGATACATAGTTTTAGATCGAAAATAGCAAAATTCACGAGCATCGATTTAACAAGTCGTCGAAGAGTAGATGAGAGAAAGGTGTAAACTTTTTCTCTCAGAACTGCGCGAAAACTTATATTGCGGCTCAAAACAACGGGATACATCGTTTTAGGTCAAGACAAGCAAAATTCACATGCATCGATTTTACAAGTCGACGAAGAGTAGACGAGAGAAAGGTGTAAACTTTTTCTCTCAGAACTGCGCGAAAACTTGTATTCCGGCTCAAAACAACGGGATACTTTGTTTTAGATCGAAACGCACAATTTCCGAGCATCGATTTTACAAGTCGACGAAGAGTAGTCGAGAGAAAGGTGTAAATTTTTCTCTCAGAACTGCGCGAAAACTTGTATTCCGGCTCAAAACAACGGAATACTTTGTTTTAGATCGAAACTAGCACAATTAACGAGCATCGATTTTACAAGTCGTCGAAGAGTATACGAGAGAAAGGTGTAAACTTTTTCTCTCAGAACTGCGCGAAAACTTGTATTCCGGCTCAAAACAACGGAATACTTTGTTTTAGATCGAAACTAGCACAATTAACGAGCATCGATTTTACAAGTCGACGAAGAGTAGTCGAGAGAAAGGTGTAAATTTTTCTCTCAGAACTGCGCGAAAACTTGTATTCCGGCTCAAAACAACGGAATACTTTGTTTTAGATCGAAACTAGCACAATTAACGAGCATCGATTTTACAAGTCGTCGAAGAGTAGGCGAGAGATAGGTGTAAACTTTTTCTCTCAGAACTGCGCGAAAACTTGTATTCCGGCTCAAAACAACGGGATACATTGTTTTAGAGCGAAACTATCAAGATTCACGAGCATCGATTTTACATTGAGTAAAGCAGAAATTTGGGCAAGTTGGTACGTATCCATTTTGAAACAGCGCAACAAAGACCTCAGTTTCCACGTCCCGTCTTTGTTGCGCTGTTTCAAAATGGATAAATCGATTTTACAAGTCGTCGAAGAGTAGACGAGAGAAAGGTGTAAACTTTTTCTCTCAGAACTGCGCGAAAACTTGTATTCCGGCTCAAAACACTGGGATACATCGTTTTAGATTGAAACTAGCAAGATTCACGAGCATCGATTTTACAAGTCGTCGCAGAGTAGACGAGAAAAAGGTGTAAATTTTTCTCTCAGAACTGCGCGAAAATTTGTATTCCGGCTCAAAACAACGAAATACATCGGTTTAGATCGAAACTATCAAGATTCACGAGCATCAATTTTACAAGTCGTCGAAGAGTAGACGAGAGAAAGGTGTAAACTTTTTCTCTCAGAACTGCGCGAAAACTTGTATTCCGGCTCAAATAATTGAGATGCATCGCTTTAGATCGAAACTAGCAAGATTCACGAGCATCGATTTTACAAGTCGTCGAAGAGTAGGCGAGAGATAGGTGTAAACTTTTTCTCTCAGAACTGCGCGAAAACTTGTATTCCGGCTGAAAACAACGGATACATCGTTTTAGATCGAAACTAGCAAGATTAAAGAGCATCGATTTTACAAGTCGACGAAGAGTAGACGAGAGAAAGGTGTAAATTTTTCTCTCAGAACTGCGCGAAAACTTGTATTCCGGCTCAAAACAACGGAATACATCGTTTTAGATCGAAACTAGCAAGATTAACGAGCATCGATTTTACAAGTCGTCGAAGAGTAGACGAGAGAAAGGTGTAAACTTTTTCTCTCAGAACTTCGCGAAAACTTGTATTCTGGCTCAAAACAACAGGATACATTGTTTTAGATCGAAACTATCAAGATTCACGAGCATCGATTTTGCAAGTCGTCGAAGAGTAGACGAGAGAAAGGTGTAAACTTTTTCTCTCAGAACTGCGCGAAAACTCGTATTCGGGCTCAAAACAACGGGATACATTGTTTTAGAGCGAAACTATCAAGATTCACGAGCATCGATTTTACAAGTCGTCGAAGAGTAGACGAGAGAAAGGTGTAAACTTTTTCTCTCAGAACTGCGCGAAAACTTGTATTCCGGCTCAAAACACTGGGATACATCAGTTTAGATTGAAACTAGCAAGATTCACGAGCATCAATTTTACAAGTCGTCGCAGAGTAGACGAGAGAAAGGTGTAAATTTTTCTCTCAGAACTGCGCGAAAACTTGTATTCCGGCTCAAAACAACGAAATACATCGTTTTAGATCGAAACTATCAAGATTCACGAGCATCGATTTTACAAGTCGTCGAAGAGTAGACGAGAGAAAGGTGTAAACTTTTTCTCTCAGAACTGCGCAAAAAATTGTATTCCAGCTCAAAACAACGGGATATATCGTTTTAGATCGAAACTAGCAAAATTCACGAGCATCAATTTTACAAGTCGTCGAAGAGTAGACGAGAGAAAGGTGTAAACTTTTTCTCTCAGAACTGCGCGAAAACTTGTATTCCGGCTCAAAACAACGGATACATAGTTTTAGATCGAAAATAGCAAAATTCACGAGCATCGATTTAACAAGTCGTCGAAGAGTAGATGAGAGAAAGGTGTAAACTTTTTCTCTCAGAACTGCGCGAAAACTTATATTGCGGCTCAAAACAACGGGATACATCGTTTTAGGTCAAGACAAGCAAAATTCACATGCATCGATTTTACAAGTCGACGAAGAGTAGACGAGAGAAAGGTGTAAACTTTTTCTCTCAGAACTGCGCGAAAACTTGTATTCCGGCTCAAAACAACGGGATACTTTGTTTTAGATCGAAACGCACAATTTCCGAGCATCGATTTTACAAGTCGACGAAGAGTAGTCGAGAGAAAGGTGTAAATTTTTCTCTCAGAACTGCGCGAAAACTTGTATTCCGGCTCAAAACAACGGAATACTTTGTTTTAGATCGAAACTAGCACAATTAACGAGCATCGATTTTACAAGTCGTCGAAGAGTAGGCGAGAGATAGGTGTAAACTTTTTCTCTCAGAACTGCGCGAAAACTTGTATTCCGGCTCAAAACAACGGGATACATTGTTTTAGAGCGAAACTATCAAGATTCACGAGCATCGATTTTACATTGAGTAAAGCAGAAATTTGGGCAAGTTGGTACGTATCCATTTTGAAACAGCGCAACAAAGACCTCAGTTTCCACGTCCCGTCTTTGTTGCGCTGTTTCAAAATGGATAAATCGATTTTACAAGTCGTCGAAGAGTAGACGAGAGAAAGGTGTAAACTTTTTCTCTCAGAACTGCGCGAAAACTTGTATTCCGGCTGAAAACCACGGGATACATCGTTTTAGATCTAAACTAGCAAGATTAACGAGCATCGATTTTACAAGTCGACGAAGAGTAGACGAGAGAAAGGTGTAAATGTTTCTCTCAGAACTGCGCGAAAACTTGTATTCCGGCTCAAAACAACGGAATACATCGTTTTAGATCGAAACTAGCAAGATTAACGAGCATCGATTTTACAAGTCGTCGAAGAGTAGACGAGAGAAAGGTGTAAACTTTTTGCTCTCAGAACTGCGCGAAAATTTGTATTCCGGCTCAAAACAACGGGATACATCGTTTTAGATTGAAACTAGCAAGATTCACGAGCATCGATTTTACAAGTTGTCGAAGAGTAGACGAGAGAAAGGTGTAAACGTTTTCTCTCAGAACTGCGTGAAGACTTGTATTCCGGCTCAAAACAACGGGATACATCGTTTTAGATCGAAACTAGCAAGATTAACGAGCATCGATTTTACAAGTCGACGAAGAGTATACGAGAGAAAGGTGTAAACTTTTTCTCTCAGAACTGCGCGAAAACTTGTATTCCGGCTCAAAACAACGGAATACTTTGTTTTAGATCGAAACTAGCACAATTAACGAGCATCGATTTTACAAGTCGACGAAGAGTAGTCGAGAGAAAGGTGTAAATTTTTCTCTCAGAACTGCGCGAAAACTTGTATTCCGGCTCAAAACAACGGAATACTTTGTTTTAGATCGAAACTAGCACAATTAACGAGCATCGATTTTACAAGTCGTCGAAGAGTAGGCGAGAGATAGGTGTAAACGTTTTCTCTCAGAACTGCGCGAAAACTTGTATTCCGGCTCAAAACAACGGGATACATTGTTTTAGAGCGAAACTATCAAGATTCACGAGCATCGATTTTACATTGAGTAAAGCAGAAATTTGGGCAAGTTGGTACGTATCCATTTTGAAACAGCGCAACAAAGACCTCAGTTTCCACGTCCCGTCTTTGTTGCGCTGTTTCAAAATGGATAAATCGATTTTACAAGTCGTCGAAGAGTAGACGAGAGAAAGGTGTAAACTTTTTCTCTCAGAACTGCGCGAAAACTTGTATTCCGGCTGAAAACCACGGGATACATCGTTTTAGATCGAAACTAGCAAGATTAACGAGCATCGATTTTACAAGTCGACGAAGAGTAGACGAGAGAAAGGTGTAAATTTTTCTCTCAGAACTGCGCGAAAACTTGTATTCCGGCTCAAAACAACGGGATACATTGTTTTAGAGCGAAACTATCAAGATTCACGAGCATCGATTTTACAAGTCGTCGAAGAGTAGGCGAGAGATAGGTGTAAACTTTTTCTCTCAGAACTGCGCGAAAACTTGTATTCCGGCTGAAAACCACGGGATACATCGTTTTAGATCGATACTAGCAAGATTAACGAGCATCGATTTTACAAGTCGACGAAGAGTAGACGAGAGAAAGGTGTAAATTTTTCTCTCAGAACTGCGCGAAAACTTGTATTCCGGCTCAAAACAACGGGATACATTGTTTTAGAGCGAAACTATCAAGATTCACGAGCATCGATTTTACAAGTCGTCGAAGAGTAGGCGAGAGATAGGTGTAAACTTTTTCTCTCAGAACTGCGCGAAAACTTGTATTCCGGCTGAAAACAACGGGATACATCGTTTTAGATCGAAACTAGCAAGATTAACGAGCATCGATTTTACAAGTCGACGAAGAGTAGACGAGAGAAAGGTGTAAATTTTTCTCTCAGAACTGCGCGAAAACTTGTATTCCGGCTCAAAACAACGGAATACATCGTTTTAGATCGAAACTAGCAAGATTAACGAGCATCGATTTTACAAGTCGTCGAAGAGTAGACGAGAGAAAAGTGTAAACTTTTTCTCTCAGAACTTCGCGAAAACTTGTATTCTGGCTCAAAACAACAGGATACATTGTTTTAGATCGAAACTATCAAGATTCACGAGCATCGATTTTGCAAGTCGTCGAAGAGTAGACGAGAGAAAGGTGTAAACTTTTTCTCTCAGAACTGCGCGAAAACTCGTATTCGGGCTCAAAACAACGGGATACATTGTTTTAGAGCGAAACTATCAAGATTCACGAGCATCGATTTTACAAGTCGTCGAAGAGTAGACGAGAGAAAGGTGTAAACTTTTTCTCTCAGAACTGCGCGAAAACTTGTATTCCGGCTCAAAACACTGGGATACATCAGTTTAGATTGAAACTAGCAAGATTCACGAGCATCAATTTTACAAGTCGTCGCAGAGTAGACGAGAGAAAGGTGTAAATTTTTCTCTCAGAACTGCGCGAAAACTTGTATTCCGGCTCAAAACAACGGAATACATCGTTTTAGATCGAAACTAGCAAGATTAACGAGCATCGATTTTACAAGTCGTCGAAGAGTAGACGAGAGAAAGGTGTAAACTTTTTCTCTCAGAACTGCGCGAAAATTTGTATTCCGGCTCAAAACAACGGGATACATCGTTTTAGATTGAAACTAGCAAGATTCACGAGCATCGATTTTACAAGTTGTCGAAGAGTAGACGAGAGAAAGGTGCAAACGTTTTCTCTCAGAACTGCGTGAAGACTTGTATTCCGGCTCAAAACAACGGGATACATCGTTTTAGATCGAAACTAGCAAGATTAACGAGCATCGATTTTACAAGTCGACGAAGAGTATACGAGAGAAAGGTGTAAACTTTTTCTCTCAGAACTGCGCGAAAACTTGTATTCCGGCTCAAAACAACGGAATACTTTGTTTTAGATCGAAACTAGCACAATTAACGAGCATCGATTTTACAAGTCGACGAAGAGTAGTCGAGAGAAAGGTGTAAATTTTTCTCTCAGAACTGCGCGAAAACTTGTATTCCGGCTCAAAACAACGGAATACTTTGTTTTAGATCGAAACTAGCACAATTAACGAGCATCGATTTTACAAGTCGTCGAAGAGTAGGCGAGAGATAGGTGTAAACTTTTTCTCTCAGAACTGCGCGAAAACTTGTATTCCGGCTCAAAACAACGGGATACATTGTTTTAGAGCGAAACTATCAAGATTCACGAGCATCGATTTTACATTGAGTAAAGCAGAAATTTGGGCAAGTTGGTACGTATCCATTTTGAAACAGCGCAACAAAGACCTCAGTTTCCACGTCCCGTCTTTGTTGCGCTGTTTCAAAATGGATAAATCGATTTTACAAGTCGTCGAAGAGTAGACGAGAGAAAGGTGTAAACTTTTTCTCTCAGAACTGCGCGAAAACTTGTATTCCGGCTGAAAACCACGGGATACATCGTTTTAGATCGAAACTAGCAAGATTACCGAGCATCGATTTTACAAGTCGACGAAGAGTAGACGAGAGAAAGGTGTAAATTTTTCTCTCAGAACTGCGCGAAAACTTGTATTCCGGCTCAAAACAACGGGATACATTGTTTTAGAGCGAAACTATCAAGATTCACGAGCATCGATTTTACAAGTCGTCGAAGAGTAGGCGAGAGATAGGTGTAAACTTTTTCTCTCAGAACTGCGCGAAAACTTGTATTCCGGCTGAAAACCACGGGATACATCGTTTTAGATCGAAACTAGCAAGATTAACGAGCATCGATTTTACAAGTCGACGAAGAGTAGACGAGAGAAAGGTGTAAATTTTTCTCTCAGAACTGCGCGAAAACTTGTATTCCGGCTCAAAACAACGGGATACATTGTTTTAGAGCGAAACTATCAAGATTCACGAGCATCGATTTTACAAGTCGTCGAAGAGTAGGCGAGAGATAGGTGTAAACTTTTTCTCTCAGAACTGCGCGAAAACTTGTATTCCGGCTGAAAACAACGGGATACATCGTTTTAGATCGAAACTAGCAAGATTAACGAGCATCGATTTTACAAGTCGACGAAGAGTAGACGAGAGAAAGGTGTAAATTTTTCTCTCAGAACTGCGCGAAAACTTGTATTCCGGCTC
Organism: Amblyomma americanum; assembly: GCF_052857255.1. Taxonomy (NCBI): domain Eukaryota; kingdom Metazoa; phylum Arthropoda; class Arachnida; order Ixodida; family Ixodidae; genus Amblyomma; species Amblyomma americanum. Next base: position 216,821 of record NW_027526590.1, on the reverse strand, counting down.
AAAACAACGGAATACATCGTTTTAGATCGAAACTAGCAAGATTAACGAGCATCGATTTTACAAGTCGTCGAAGAGTAGACGAGAGAAAGGTGTAAACTTTTTCTCTCAGAACTTCGCGAAAACTTGTATTCTGGCTCAAAACAACAGGATACATTGTTTTAGATCGAAACTATCAAGATTCACGAGCATCGATTTTGCAAGTCGTCGAAGAGTAGACGAGAGAAAGGTGTAAACTTTTTCTCTCAGAACTGCGCGAAAACTCGTATTCGGGCTCAAAACAACGGGATACATTGTTTTAGAGCGAAACTATCAAGATTCACGAGCATCGATTTTACAAGTCGTCGAAGAGTAGACGAGAGAAAGGTGTAAACTTTTTCTCTCAGAACTGCGCGAAAACTTGTATTCCGGCTCAAAACACTGGGATACATCAGTTTAGATTGAAACTAGCAAGATTCACGAGCATCAATTTTACAAGTCGTCGCAGAGTAGACGAGAGAAAGGTGTAAATTTTTCTCTCAGAACTGCGCGAAAACTTGTATTCCGGCTCAAAACAACGAAATACATCGTTTTAGATCGAAACTATCAAGATTCACGAGCATCGATTTTACAAGTCGTCGAAGAGTAGACGAGAGAAAGGTGTAAACTTTTTCTCTCAGAACTGCGCAAAAAATTGTATTCCAGCTCAAAACAACGGGATATATCGTTTTAGATCGAAACTAGCAAAATTCACGAGCATCAATTTTACAAGTCGTCGAAGAGTAGACGAGAGAAAGGTGTAAACTTTTTCTCTCAGAACTGCGCGAAAACTTGTATTCCGGCTCAAAACAACGGGATACATTGTTTTAGAGCGAAACTATCAAGATTCACGAGCATCGATTTTACATTGAGTAAAGCAGAAATTTGGGCAAGTTGGTACGTATCCATTTTGAAACAGCGCAACAAAGACCTCAGTTTCCACGTCCCGTCTTTGTTGCGCTGTTTCAAAATGGATAAATCGATTTTACAAGTCGTCGAAGAGTAGACGAGAGAAAGGTGTAAACTTTTTCTCTCAGAACTGCGCGAAAACTTGTATTCCGGCTGAAAACCACGGGATACATCGTTTTAGATCGAAACTAGCAAGATTAACGAGCATCAATTTTACAAGTCGACGAAGAGTAGACGAGAGAAAGGTGTAAATTTTTCTCTCAGAACTGCGCGAAAACTTGTATTCCGGCTCAAAACAACGGAATACATCGTTTTAGATCGAAACTAGCAAGATTAACGAGCATCGATTTTACAAGTCGTCGAAGAGTAGACGAGAGAAAGGTGTAAACTTTTTCTCTCAGAACTGCGCGAAAATTTGTATTCCGGCTCAAAACAACGGGATACATCGTTTTAGATTGAAACTAGCAAGATTCACGAGCATCGATTTTACAAGTTGTCGAAGAGTAGACGAGAGAAAGGTGTAAACGTTTTCTCTCAGAACTGCGTGAAGACTTGTATTCCGGCTCAAAACAACGGGATACATCGTTTTAGATCGAAACTAGCAAGATTAACGAGCATCGATTTTACAAGTCGACGAAGAGTATACGAGAGAAAGGTGTAAACTTTTTCTCTCAGAACTGCGCGAAAACTTGTATTCCGGCTCAAAACAACGGAATACTTTGTTTTAGATCGAAACTAGCACAATTAACGAGCATCGATTTTACAAGTCGACGAAGAGTAGTCGAGAGAAAGGTGTAAATTTTTCTCTCAGAACTGCGCGAAAACTTGTATTCCGGCTCAAAACAACGGAATACATCGTTTTAGATCGAAACTAGCAAGATTAACGAGCATCGATTTTACAAGTCGTCGAAGAGTAGACGAGAGAAAGGTGTAAACTTTTTCTCTCAGAACTGCGCGAAAATTTGTATTCCGGCTCAAAACAACGGGATACATCGTTTTAGATTGAAACTAGCAAGATTCACGAGCATCGATTTTACAAGTTGTCGAAGAGTAGACGAGAGAAAGGTGTAAACGTTTTCTCTCAGAACTGCGTGAAGACTTGTATTCCGGCTCAAAACAACGGGATACATCGTTTTAGATCGAAACTAGCAAGATTAACGAGCATCGATTTTACAAGTCGACGAAGAGTATACGAGAGAAAGGTGTAAACTTTTTCTCTCAGAACTGCGCGAAAACTTGTATTCCGGCTCAAAACAACGGAATACTTTGTTTTAGATCGAAACTAGCACAATTAACGAGCATCGATTTTACAAGTCGACGAAGAGTAGTCGAGAGAAAGGTGTAAATTTTTCTCTCAGAACTGCGCGAAAACTTGTATTCCGGCTCAAAACAACGGAATACATCGTTTTAGATCGAAACTAGCAAGATTAACGAGCATCGATTTTACAAGTCGTCGAAGAGTAGACGAGAGAAAGGTGTAAACTTTTTCTCTCAGAACTGCGCGAAAATTTGTATTCCGGCTCAAAACAACGGGATACATCGTTTTAGATTGAAACTAGCAAGATTCACGAGCATCGATTTTACAAGTTGTCGAAGAGTAGACGAGAGAAAGGTGTAAACGTTTTCTCTCAGAACTGCGTGAAGACTTGTATTCCGGCTCAAAACAACGGGATACATCGTTTTAGATCGAAACTAGCAAGATTAACGAGCATCGATTTTACAAGTCGACGAAGAGTAGTCGAGAGAAAGGTGTAAATTTTTCTCTCAGAACTGCGCGAAAACTTGTATTCCGGCTCAAAACAACGGAATACTTTGTTTTAGATCGAAACTAGCACAATTAACGAGCATCGATTTTACAAGTCGTCGAAGAGTAGGCGAGAGATAGGTGTAAATTTTTCTCTCAGAACTGCGCGAAAACTTGTATTCCGGCTCAAAACAACGGGATACATTGTTTTAGAGCGAAACTATCAAGATTCACGAGCATCGATTTTACAAGTCGTCGAAGAGTAGGCGAGAGATAGGTGTAAACTTTTTCTCTCAGAACTGAGCGAAAACTTGTATTCCGGCTGAAAACCACGGGATACATCGTTTTAGATCGAAACTAGCAAGATTAACGAGCATCGATTTTACAAGTCGACGAAGAGTAGACGAGAGAAAGGTGTAAATTTTTCTCTCAGAACTGCGCGAAAACTTGTATTCCGGCTCAAAACAACGGAATACATCGTTTTAGATCGAAACTAGCAAGATTAACGAGCATCGATTTTACAAGTCGTCGAAGAGTAGACGAGAGAAAGGTGTAAACTTTTTCTCTCAGAACTGCGCGAAAATTTGTATTCCGGCTCAAAACAACGGGATACATCGTTTTAGATTGAAACTAGCAAGATTCACGAGCATCGATTTTACAAGTTGTCGAAGAGTAGACGAGAGAAAGGTGTAAACGTTTTCTCTCAGAACTGCGTGAAGACTTGTATTCCGGCTCAAAACAACGGGATACATCGTTTTAGATCGAAACTAGCAAGATTAACGAGCATCGATTTTACAAGTCGACGAAGAGTATACGAGAGAAAGGTGTAAACTTTTTCTCTCAGAACTGCGCGAAAACTTGTATTCCGGCTCAAAACAACGGAATACTTTGTTTTAGATCGAAACTAGCACAATTAACGAGCATCGATTTTACAAGTCGACGAAGAGTAGTCGAGAGAAAGGTGTAAATTTTTCTCTCAGAACTGCGCGAAAACTTGTATTCCGGCTCAAAACAACGGAATACTTTGTTTTAGATCGAAACTAGCACAATTAACGAGCATCGATTTTACAAGTCGTCGAAGAGTAGGCGAGAGATAGGTGTAAACTTTTTCTCTCAGAACTGCGCGAAAACTTGTATTCCGGCTCAAAACAACGGGATACATTGTTTTAGAGCGAAACTATCAAGATTCACGAGCATCGATTTTACATTGAGTAAAGCAGAAATTTGGGCAAGTTGGTACGTATCCATTTTGAAACAGCGCAACAAAGACCTCAGTTTCCACGTCCCGTCTTTGTTGCGCTGTTTCAACATGGATAAAACGATTTTACAAGTCGTCGAAGAGTAGACGAGAGAAAGGTGTAAACTTTTTCTCTCAGAACTGCGCGAAAACTTGTATTCCGGCTGAAAACCACGGGATACATCGTTTTAGATCGAAACTAGCAAGATTAACGAGCATCGATTTTACAAGTCGACGAAGAGTAGACGAAAGAAAGGTGTAAATTTTTCTCTAAGAACTGCGCGAAAACTTGTATTCCGGCTCAAAACAACGGGATACATTGTTTTAGAGCGAAACTATCAAGATTCACGAGCATCGATTTTACAAGTCGTCGAAGAGTAGGCGAGAGATAGGTGTAAACTTTTTCTCTCAGAACTGCGCGAAAACTTGTATTCCGGCTGAAAACAACGGGATACATCGTTTTAGATCGAAACTAGCAAGATTAACGAGCATCGATTTTACAAGTCGACGAAGAGTAGACGAGAGAAAGGTGTAAATTTTTCTCTCAGAACTGCGCGAAAACTTGTATTCCGGCTCAAAACAACGGAATACATCGTTTTAGATCGAAACTAGCAAGATTAACGAGCATCGATTTTACAAGTCGTCGAAGAGTAGACGAGAGAAAGGTGTAAACTTTTTCTCTCAGAACTTCGCGAAAACTTGTATTCTGGCTCAAAACAACAGGATACATTGTTTTAGATCGAAACTATCAAGATTCACGAGCATCGATTTTGCAAGTCGTCGAAGAGTAGACGAGAGAAAGGTGTAAACTTTTTCTCTCAGAACTGCGCGAAAACTCGTATTCGGGCTCAAAACAACGGGATACATTGTTTTAGAGCGAAACTATCAAGATTCACGAGCATCGATTTTACAAGTCGTCGAAGAGTAGACGAGAGAAAGGTGTAAACTTTTTCTCTCAGAACTGCGCGAAAACTTGTATTCCGGCTCAAAACACTGGGATACATCAGTTTAGATTGAAACTAGCAAGATTCACGAGCATCAATTTTACAAGTCGTCGCAGAGTAGACGAGAGAAAGGTGTAAATTTTTCTCTCAGAACTGCGCGAAAACTTGTATTCCGGCTCAAAACAACGAAATACATCGTTTTAGATCGAAACTATCAAGATTCACGAGCATCGATTTTACAAGTCGTCGAAGAGTAGACGAGAGAAAGGTGTAAACTTTTTCTCTCAGAACTGCGCAAAAAATTGTATTCCAGCTCAAAACAACGGGATATATCGTTTTAGATCGAAACTAGCAAAATTCACGAGCATCAATTTTACAAGTCGTCGAAGAGTAGACGAGAGAAAGGTGTAAACTTTTTCTCTCAGAACTGCGCGAAAACTTGTATTCCGGCTCAAAACAACGGGATACATAGTTTTAGATCGAAAGTAGCAAAATTCACGAGCATCGATTTAACAAGTCGTCGAAGAGTAGATGAGAGAAAGGTGTAAACTTTTTCTCTCAGAACTGCGCGAAAACTTATATTGCGGCTCAAAACAACGGGATACATCGTTTTAGGTCAAGACAAGCAAAATTCACATGCATCGATTCTACAAGTCGACGAAGAGTAGACGAGAGAAAGGTGTAAACTTTTTCTCTCAGAACTGCGCGAAAACTTGTATTCCGGCTCAAAACAACGGGATACTTTGTTTTAGATCGAAACGCACAATTTCCGAGCATCGATTTTACAAGTCGACGAAGAGTAGTCGAGAGAAAGGTGTAAATTTTTCTCTCAGAACTGCGCGAAAACTTGTATTCCGGCTCAAAACAACGGAATACTTTGTTTTAGATCGAAACTAGCACAATTAACGAGCATCGATTTTACAAGTCGTCGAAGAGTAGGCGAGAGATAGGTGTAAACTTTTTCTCTCAGAACTGCGCGAAAACTTGTATTCCGGCTCAAAACAACGGGATACATTGTTTTAGAGCGAAACTATCAAGATTCACGAGCATCGATTTTACATTGAGTAAAGCAGAAATTTGGGCAAGTTGGTACGTATCCATTTTGAAACAGCGCAACAAAGACCTCAGTTTCCACGTCCCGTCTTTGTTGCGCTGTTTCAAAATGGATAAATCGATTTTACAAATCGTCGAAGAGTAGACGAGAGAAAGGTGTAAACTTTTTCTCTCAGAACTGCGCGAAAACTTGTATTCCGGCTGAAAACCACGGGATACATCGTTTTAGATCGAAACTAGCAAGATTAACGAGCATCGATTTTACAAGTCGACGAAGAGTAGACGAGAGAAAGGTGTAAATTTTTCTCTCAGAACTGCGCGAAAACTTGTATTCCGGCTCAAAACAACGGAATACATCGTTTTAGATCGAAACTAGCAAGATTAACGAGCATCGATTTTACAAGTCGTCGAAGAGTAGACGAGAGAAAGGTGTAAACTTTTTCTCTCAGAACTGCGCGAAAATTTGTATTCCGGCTCAAAACAACGGGATACATCGTTTTAGATTGAAACTAGCAAGATTCACGAGCATCGATTTTACAAGTTGTCGAAGAGTAGACGAGAGAAAGGTGTAAACGTTTTCTCTCAGAACTGCGTGAAGACTTGTATTCCGGCTCAAAACAACGGGATACATCGTTTTAGATCGAAACTAGCAAGATTAACGAGCATCGATTTTACAAGTCGACGAAGAGTATACGAGAGAAAGGTGTAAACTTTTTCTCTCAGAACTGCGCGAAAACTTGTATTCCGGCTCAAAACAACGGAATACTTTGTTTTAGATCGAAACTAGCACAATTAACGAGCATCGATTTTACAAGTCGACGAAGAGTAGTCGAGAGAAAGGTGTAAATTTTTTCTCTCAGAACTGCGCGAAAACTTGTATTCCGGCTCAAAACACTGGGATACATCAGTTTAGATTGAAACTAGCAAGATTCACGAGCATCAATTTTACAAGTCGTCGCAGAGTAGACGAGAGAAAGGTGTAAATTTTTCTCTCAGAACTGCGCGAAAACTTGTATTCTGGCTCAAAACAACGAAATACATCGTTTTAGATAGAAACTATCAAGATTCACGAGCATCGATTTTACAAGTCGTCGAAGAGCAGACGAGAGAAAGGTGTAAACTTTTTCTCTCAGAACTGCGCAAAAAATTGTATTCCAGCTCAAAACAACGGGATATATCGTTTTAGATCGAAACTAGCAAAATTCACGAGCATCAATTTTACAAGTCGTCGAAGAGTAGACGAGAGAAAGGTGTAAACTTTTTCTCTCAGAACTGCGCGAAAACTTGTATTCCGGCTCAAAACAACGGGATACATAGTTTTAGATCGAAAGTAGCAAAATTCACTAGCATCGATTTAACAAGTCGTCGAAGAGTAGATGAGAGAAAGGTGTAAACTTTTTCTCTCAGAACTGCGCGAAAACTTATATTGCGGCTCAAAACAACGGGATACATCGTTTTAGGTCAAGACAAGCAAAATTCACATGCATCGATTTTACAAGTCGACGAAGAGTAGACGAGAGAAAGGTGTAAACTTCTTCTCTCAGAACTGCGCGAAAACTTGTATTCCGGCTCAAAACAACGGGATACTTTGTTTTAGATCGAAACGCACAATTTCCGAGCATCGATTTTACAAGTCGACGAAGAGTAGTCGAGAGAAAGGTGTAAATTTTTCTCTCAGAACTGCGCGAAAACTTGTATTCCGGCTCAAAACAACGGAATACTTTGTTTTAGATCGAAACTAGCACAATTAACGAGCATCGATTTTACAAGTCGTCGAAGAGTAGGCGAGAGATAGGTGTAAACTTTTTCTCTCAGAACTGCGCGAAAACTTGTATTCCGGCTCAAAACAACGGGATACATTGTTTTAGAGCGAAACTATCAAGATTCACGAGCATCGATTTTACATTGAGTAAAGCAGAAATTTGGGCAAGTTGGTACGTATCCATTTTGAAACAGCGCAACAAAGACCTCAGTTTCCACGTCCCGTCTTTGTTGCGCTGTTTCAAAATGGATAAATCGATTTTACAAGTCGTCGAAGAGTAGACGAGAGAAAGGTGTAAACTTTTTCTCTCAGAACTGCGCGAAAACTTGTATTCCGGCTGAAAACCACGGGATACATCGTTTTAGATCGAAACTAGCAAGATTAACGAGCATCGATTTTACAAGTCGACGAAGAGTAGACGAGAGAAAGGTGTAAATTTTTCTCTCAGAACTGCGCGAAAACTTGTATTCCGGCTCAAAACAACGGAATACATCGTTTTAGATCGAAACTAGCAACATTAACGAGCATCGATTTTACAAGTCGTCGAAGAGTAGACGAGAGAAAGGTGTAAACTTTTTCTCTCAGAACTGCGCGAAAATTTGTATTCCGGCTCAAAACAACGGGATACATCGTTTTAGATTGAAACTAGCAAGATTCACGAGCATCGATTTTACAAGTTGTCGAAGAGTAGACGAGAGAAAGGTGTAAACGTTTTCTCTCAGAACTGCGTGAAGACTTGTATTCCGGCTCAAAACAACGGGATACATCGTTTTAGATCGAAACTAGCAAGATTAACGAGCATCGATTTTACAAGTCGACGAAGAGTATACGAGAGAAAGGTGTAAACTTTTTCTCTCAGAACTGCGCGAAAACTTGTATTCCGGCTCAAAACAACGGAATACTTTGTTTTAGATCGAAACTAGCACAATTAACGAGCATCGATTTTACAAGTCGACGAAGAGTACTCGAGAGAAAGGTGTAAATTTTTCTCTCAGAACTGCGCGAAAACTTGTATTCCGGCTCAAAACAACGGAATACTTTGTTTTAGATCGAAACTAGCACAATTAACGAGCATCGATTTTACAAGTCGTCGAAGAGTAGACGAGAGAAAGGTGTAAACTTTTTCTCTCAGAACTGCGCGAAAACTTGTATTCCGGCTGAAAACCACGGGATACATCGTTTTAGATCGAAACTAGCAAGATTAACGAGCATCGATTTTACAAGTCGACGAAGAGTAGACGAGAGAAAGGTGTAAATTTTTCTCTCAGAACTGCGCGAAAACTTGTATTCCGGCTCAAAACAACGGAATACATCGTTTTAGATCGAAACTAGCAAGATTAACGAGCATCGATTTTACAAGTCGTCGAAGAGTAGACGAGAGAAAGGTGTAAACTTTTTCTCTCAGAACTGCGCGAAAACTCGTATTCGGGCTCAAAACAACGGGATACATTGTTTTAGAGCGAAACTATCAAGATTCACGAGCATCGATTTTACAAGTCGTCGAAGAGTAGACGAGAGAAAGGTGTAAACTTTTTCTCTCAGAACAGCGCGAAAACTTGTATTCCGGCTCAAAACACTGGGATACATCGTTTTAGATTGAAACTAGCAAGATTCACGAGCATCAATTTTACAAGTCGTCGCAGAGTAGACGAGAGAAAGGTGTAAACTTTTTCTCTCAGAACTGCGCGAAAACTTGTATTCCGGCTCAAAACAACGGGATACATTGTTTTAGATCGAAACTAGCAAGATTCACGAGCATCGATTTTACAAGTCGTCGCAGAGTAGACGAGAAAAAGGTGTAAATTTTTCTCTCAGAACTGCGCGAAAACTTGTATTCCGGCTCAAAACAACGAAATACATCGTTTTAGATCGAAACTATCAAGATTCACGAGCATCAATTTTACAAGTCGTCGAAGAGTAGACTAGAGAAAGGTGTAAACTTTTTCTCTCAGAACTGCGCGAAAACTTGTATTCCGGCTCAAATAATTGAGATGCATCGCTTTAGATCGAAACTAGCAAGATTCACGAGCATCGTTTTTACATGTCGTCGAAGAGAACGAGAGAAAGGTGTAAACTTTTTCTCTCAGAACTGCGCAAAAATTTGTATTCCGGCTCAAAACAACGGAATACTTTGTTTTAGATCGAAACTAGCACAATTAACGAGCATCGATTTTACAAGTCGTCGAAGAGTATACGAGAGAAAGGTGTAAACTTTTTCTCTCAGAACTGCGCGAAAACTTGTATTCCGGCTCAAAACAACGGAATACTTTGTTTTAGATCGAAACTAGCACAATTAACGAGCATCGATTTTACAAGTCGTCGAAGAGTAGACGAGAGATAGGTGTAAACTTTTTCCCTCAGAACTGCGCGAAAACTTGTATTCCGGCTCAAAACAACGGGATACATTGTTTTAGAGCGAAACTATCAAGATTCACGAGCATCGATTTTACAAGTCGTCGAAGAGTAGACGAGAGAAAGGTGTAAACTTTTTCTCTCAGAACTGCGCGAAAACTTGTATTCCGGCTGAAAACAACGGGATACATCGTTTTAGATCGAAACTAGCAAGATTAACGAGCATCGATTTTACAAGTCGACGAAGAGTAGACGAGAGAAAGGTGTAAATGTTTCTCTCAGAACTGCGTGAAAACTTGTATTCCGGCTCGAAACAACGGGATACATTGTTTTAGATCGAAACTATCAAGATTCACGAGCATCGATTTTGCAAGTCGTCGAAGAGTAGACGAGAGAAAAGTGTAAACTTTTTCTCTCAGAACTGCGCGAAAACTCATATTCGGGCTCAAAACAACGGGATACATTGTTTTAGAGCGAAACTATCAAGATTCACGAGCATCGATTTTACAAGTCGTCGAAGAGTAGACGAGAGAAAGGTGTAAACTTTTTCTCTCAGAACTGCGCGAAAATTCGTATTCGGGCTCAAAACAACGGGATACATTGTTTTAAAGCGAAACTATCAAGATTCACGAGCATCGATTTTACAAGTCGTCGAAGAGTAGACGAGAGAAAGGTGTAAACTTTTTCTCTCAGAACTGCGCGAAAACTTGTATTCCGGCTCAAAACACTGGGATACATCGTTTTAGATTGAAACTAGCAAGATTCACGAGCATCGATTTTACAAGTCGTCGCAGAGTAGACGAGAAAAAGGTGTAAATTTTTCTCTCAGAACTGCGCGAAAACTTGTATTCCGGCTCAAAACAACGAAATACATCGTTTTAGATCGAAACTATCAAGATTCACGAGCATCAATTTTACAAGTCATCGAAGAGTAGACGAGAGAAAGGTGTAAACTTTTTCTCTCAGAACTGCGCGAAAACTTGTATTCCGGCTCAAATAATTGAGATGCATCGCTTTAGATCGAAACTAGCAAGATTCACGAGCATCGATTTTACATGTCGTCGAAGAGAACGAGAGAAAGGTGTAAACTTTTTCTCTCAGAACTGCGCAAAAATTTGTATTCCGGCTCAAAACAACGGAATACTTTGTTTTAGATCGAAACTAGCACAATTAACGAGCATCGATTTTAAAAGTCGTCGAAGAGTATACGAGAGAAAGGTGTAAACTTTTTCTCTCAGAACTGCGCGAAAACTTGTATTCCGGCTCAAAACAACGGAATACTTTGTTTTAGATCGAAACTAGCACAATTAACGAGCATCGATTTTACAAGTCGTCGAAGAGTAGACGAGAGATAGGTGTAAACTTTTTCCCTCAGAACTGCGCGAAAACTTGTATTCCGGCTCAAAACAACGGGATACATTGTTTTAGAGCGAAACTATCAAGATTCACGAGCATCGATTTTACAAGTCGTCGAAGAGTAGACGAGAAAAAGGTGTAAACTTTTTCTCTCAGAACTGCGCGAAAACTTGTATTCCGGCTGAAAACAACGGGATACATCGTTTTAGATCGAAACTAGCAAGATTAACGAGCATCGATTTTACAAGTCGACGAAGAGTAGACGAGAGAAAGGTGTAAATTTTTCTCTCAGAACTGCGTGAAAACTTGTATTCCGGCTCGAAACAACGGGATACATTGTTTTAGATCGAAACTATCAAGATTCACGAGCATCGATTTTGCAAGTCGTCGAGGAGTACACGAGAGAAAAGTGTAAACTTTTTCTCTCAGAACTGCGCGAAAACTCATATTCGGGCTCAAAACAACGGGATACATTGTTTTAGAGCGAAACTATCAAGATTCACGAGCATCGATTTTACAAGTCGTCGAAGAGTAGACGAGAGAAAGGTGTAAACTTTTTCTCTCAGAACTGCGCGAAAATTCGTATTCGGGCTCAAAACAACGGGATACATTGTTTTAAAGCGAAACTATCAAGATTCACGAGCGTCGATTTTACAAGTCGTCGAAGAGTAGACGAGAGAAAGGTGTAAACTTTTTCTCTCAGAACTGCGCGAAAACTTGTATTCCGGCTCAAAACACTGGGATACATCGTTTTAGATTGAAACTAGCAAGATTCACGAGCATCGATTTTACAAGTCGTCGCAGAGTAGACGAGAAAAAGGTGTAAATGTTTCTCTCAGAACTGCGCGAAAACTTGTATTCCGGCTCAAAACAACGAAATACATCGTTTTAGATCGAAACTATCAAGATTCACGAGCATCAATTTTACAAGTCGTCGAAGGGTAGACGAGAGAAAGGTGTAAACTTTTTCTCTCAGAACTGCGCGAAAACTTGTATTCCGGCTCAAATAATTGAGATGCATCGCTTTAGATCGAAACTAGCAAGATTCACGAGCATCGATTTTACATGTCGTCGAAGAGAACGAGAGAAAGGTGTAAACTTTTTCTCTCAGAACTGCGCAAAAATTTGTATTCCGGCTCAAAACAACGGAATACTTTGTTTTAGATCGAAACTAGCACAATTAACGAGCATCGATTTTACAAGTCGTCGAAGAGTATACGAGAGAAAGGTGTAAACTTTTTCTCTCAGAACTGCGCGAAAACTTGTATTCCGGCTCAAAACAACGGAATACTTTGTTTTAGATCGAAACTAGCACAATTAACGAGCATCGATTTTACAAGTCGTCGAAGAGTAGACGAGAGATAGGTGTAAACTTTTTCCCTCAGAACTGCGCGAAAACTTGTATTCCGGCTCAAAACAACGGGATACATTGTTTTAGAGCGAAACTATCAAGATTCACGAGCATCGATTTTACAAGTCGTCGAAGAGTAGACGAGAGAAAGGTGTAAACTTTTTCTCTCAGAACTGCGCGAAAACTTGTATTCCGGCTGAAAACAACGGGATACATCGTTTTAGATCGAAACTAGAAGATTAACGAGCATCGATTTTACAAGTCGACGAAGAGTAGACGAGAGAAAGGTGTAAATTTTTCTCTCAGAACTGCGCGAAAACTTGTATTCCGGCTCAAAACAACGGAATACATTGTTTTAGATCGAAACTAGCAAGATTAACGAGCATCGATTTTACAAGTCGTCGAAGAGTAGACGAGAGAAAGGTGTAAACTTTTTCTCTCAGAACTTCGCGAAAACTTGTATTCTGGCTCAAAACAACGGGATACATTGTTTTAGATCGAAACTATCAAGATTCACGAGCATCGATTTTGCAAGTCGTCGAAGAGTAGACGAGAGAAAGGTGTAAACTTTTTCTCTCAGAACTGCGCGAAAACTCGTATTCGGGATCAAGACAACGGGATACATTGTTTTAGAGCGAAACTATCAAGATTCACGAGCATCGATTTTACAAGTCGTCGAAGAGTAGACGAGAGAAAGGTGTAAACTTTTTCTCTCAGAACTGCGCGAAAACTTGTATTCGGCTCAAAACACTGGGATACATCGTTTTAGATTGAAACTAGCAAGATTCACGAGCATCGATTTTACAAGTCGTCGCAGAGTAGACGAGAAAAAGGTGTAAATTTTTCTCTCAGAACTGCGCGAAAACTTGTATTCCGGCTCAAAACAACGAAATACATCGTTTTAGATCGAAACTATCAAGATTCACGAGCATCAATTTTACAAGTCGTCGAAGAGTAGACGAGAGAAAGGTGTAAACTTTTTCTCTCAGAACTGCGCGAAAACTTGTATTCCGGCTCAAATAATTGAGATGCATCGCTTTAGATCGAAACTAGCAAGATTCACGAGCATCGATTTTACATGTCGTCGAAGAGAACGAGAGAAAGGTGTAAACTTTTTCTCTCAGAACTGCGCAAAAATTTGTATTCCGGCTCAAAACAACGGAATACTTTGTTTTAGATCGAAACTAGCACAATTAACGAGCATCGATTTTACAAGTCGTCGAAGAGTATACGAGAGAAAGGTGTAAACTTTTTCTCTCAGAACTGCGCGAAAACTTGTATTCCGGCTCAGAACAACGGAATACTTTGTTTTAGATCGAAACTAGCACAATTAACGAGCATCGATTTTACAAGTCGTCGAAGAGTAGACTAGAGATAGGTGTAAACTTTTTCCCTCAGAACTGCGCGAAAACTTGTATTCCGGCTCAAAACAACGGGATACATTGTTTTAGAGCGAAACTATCAAGATTCACGAGCATCGATTTTACAAGTCGTCGAAGAGTAGACGAGAGAAAGGTGTAAACTTTTTCTCTCAGAACTGCGCGAAAACTTGTATTCCGGCTGAAAACAACGGGATACATCGTTTTAGATCGAAACTAGCAAGATTAACGAGCATCGATTTTACAAGTCGACGAAGAGTAGACGAGAGAAAGGTGTAAATTTTTCTCTCAGAACTGCGCGAAAACTTGTATTCCGGCTCAAAACAACGGAATACATCGTTTTAGATCGAAACTAGCAAGATTAACGAGCATCGATTTTACAAGTCGTCGAAGAGTAGACGAGAGAAAGGTGTAAACTTTTTCTCTCAGAACTTCGCGAAAACTTGTATTCTGGCTCAAAACAACGGGATACATTGTTTTAGATCGAAACTATCAAGATTCACGAGCATCGATTTTGCAAGTCGTCGAAGAGTAGACGAGAGAAAGGTGTAAACTTTTTCTCTCAGAACTGCGCGAAAACTCGTATTCGGGATCAAGACAACGGGATACATTGTTTTAGAGCGAAACTATCAAGATTCACGAGCATCGATTTTACAAGTCGTCGAAGAGTAGACGAGAGAAAGGTGTAAACTTTTTCTCTCAGAACTGCGCGAAAACTTGTATTCGGCTCAAAACACTGGGATACATCGTTTTAGATTGAAACTAGCAAGATTCACGAGCATCAATTTTACAAGTCGTCGAAGAGTAGACGAGAGAAAGGTGTAAACTTTTTCTCTCAGAACTGCGCGAAAACTTGTATTCCGGCTCAAATAATTGAGATGCATCGCTTTAGATCGAAACTAGCAAGATTCACGAGCATCGATTTTACATGTCGTCGAAGAGAACGAGAGAAAGGTGTAAACTTTTTCTCTCAGAACTGCGCAAAAATTTGTATTCCGGCTCAAAACAACGGGATACATCGTTTTAGATTGAAACTAGCAAGATTCACGAGCATCGATTTTACAAGTTGTCGAAGAGTAGACGAGAGAAAGGTGTAAACGTTTTCTCTCAGAACTGCGTGAAGACTTGTATTCCGGCTCAAAACAACGGGATACATCGTTTTAGATCGAAACTAGCAAGATTAACGAGCATCGATTTTACAAGTCGACGAAGAGTATACGAGAGAAAGGTGTAAACTTTTTCTCTCAGAACTGCGCGAAAACTTGTATTCCGGCTCAAAACAACGGAATACTTTGTTTTAGATCGAAACTAGCACAATTAACGAGCATCGATTTTACAAGTCGTCGAAGAGTAGATGAGAGAAAGGTGTAAACTTTTTCTCTCAGAACTGCGCGAAAACTTATATTGCGGCTCAAAACAACGGGATACATCGTTTTAGGTCAAGACAAGCAAAATTCACATGCATCGATTTTACAAGTCGACGAAGAGTAGACGAGTGAAAGGTGTAAACTTTTTCTCTCAGAACTGCGCGAAAACTTGTATTCCGGCTCAAAACAACGGGATACTTTGTTTTAGATCGAAACGCACAATTTCCGAGCATCGATTTTACAAGTCGACGAAGAGTAGACGAGAGAAAGGTGTAAATTTTTCTCTCAGAACTGCGCGAAAACTTGTATTTCGGCTCAAAACAACGGAATACTTTGTTTTAGATCGAAACTAGCACAATTAACGAGCATCGATTTTACAAGTCGTCGAAGAGTAGGCGAGAGATAGGTGTAAACTTTTTCTCTCAGAACTGCGCGAAAACTTGTATTCCGGCTCAAAACAACGGGATACATTGTTTTAGAGCGAAACTATCAAGATTCACGAGCATAGATTTTACATTGAGTAAAGCAGAAATTTGGGCAAGTTGGTACGTATCCATTTTGAAACAGCGCAACAAAGACCTCAGTTTCCACGTCCCGTCTTTGTTGCGCTGTTTCAAAATGGATAAATCGATTTTACAAGTCGTCGAAGAGTAGACGAGAGAAAGGTGTAAACTTTTTCTCTCAGAACTGCGCGAAAACTTGTATTCCGGCTCAAAACACTGGCATACATCGTTTTAGATTGAAACTAGCAAGATTCACGAGCATCAATTTTACAAGTCGTCGCAGAGTAGACGAGAGAAAGGTGTAAACTTTTTCTCTCAGAACTGCGCGAAAACTTGTATTCCGGCTCAAAACAACGGGATACATTGTTTTAGATCGAAACTATCAAGATTCACGAGCATCGATTTTGCAAGTCGTCGAAGAGTAGACGAGAGAAAGGTGTAAACTTTTTCTCTCAGAACTGCGCGAAAACTCGTATTCGGGCTCAAAACAACGGGATACATTGTTTTAGAGCGAAACTATCAAGATTCACGAGCATCGATTTTACAAGTCGTCGAAGAGTAGACGAGAGAAAGGTGTAAACTTTTTCTCTCAGAACAGCGCGAAAACTTGTATTCCGGCTCAAAACACTGGGATACATCGTTTTAGATTGAAACTAGCAAGATTCACGAGCATCAATTTTACAAGTCGTCGCAGAGTAGACGAGAGAAAGGTGTAAATTTTTCTCTCAGAACTGCGCGAAAACTTGTATTCCGGCTCAAAACAACGAAATACATCGTTTTAGATCGAAACTATCAAGATTCACGAGCATCGATTTTACAAGTCGTCGAAGAGTAGACGAGAGAAAGGTGTAAACTTTTTCTCTCAGAACTGCGCAAAAAATTGTATTCCGGCTCAAAACAACAGGATATATCGTTTTAGATCGAAACTAGCAAAATTCACGAGCATCAATTTTACAAGTCGTCGAAGAGTAGACGAGAGAAAGGTGTAAACTTTTTCTCTCAGAACTGCGCGAAAACTTGTATTCCGGCTCAAAACAACGGGATACATAGTTTTAGATCGAAAGTAGCAAAATTCACGAGCATCGATTTAACAAGTCGTCGAAGAGTAGATGAGAGAAAGGTGTAAACTTTTTCTCTCAGAACTGCGCGAAAACTTGTATTGCGGCTCAAAACAACGGGATACATCGTTTTAGGTCAAGACAAGCAAAATTCACATGCATCGATTTTACAAGTCGACGAAGAGTAGACGAGAGAAAGGTGTAAACTTTTTCTCTCAGAACTGCGCGAAAACTTGTATTCCGGCTCAAAACAACGGGATACTTTGTTTTAGATCGAAACGCACAATTTCCGAGCATCGATTTTACAAGTCGACGAAGAGTAGACGAGAGAAAGGTGTAAATTTTTCTCTCAGAACTGCGCGAAAACTTGTATTCCGGCTCAAAACAACGGAATACTTTGTTTTAGATCGAAACTAGCACAATTAACGAGCATCGATTTTACAAGTCGTCGAAGAGTAGGCGAGAGATAGGTGTAAACTTTTTCTCTCAGAACTGCGCGAAAACTTGTATTCCGGCTCAAAACAACGGGATACATTGTTTTAGAGCGAAACTATCAAGATTCACGAGCATCGATTTTACATTGAGTAAAGCAGAAATTTGGGCAAGTTGGTACGTATCCATTTTGAAACAGCGCAACAAAGACCTCAGTTTCCACGTCCCGTCTTTGTTGCGCTGTTTCAAAATGGATAAATCGATTTTACAAGTCGTCGAAGAGTAGACGAGAGAAAGGTGTAAACTTTTTCTCTCAGAACTGCGCGAAAACTTGTATTCCGGCTGAAAACCACGGGATACATCGTTTTAGATCGAAACTAGCAAGATTAACGAGCATCGATTTTACAAGTCGACGAAGAGTAGACGAGAGAAAGGTGTAAATTTTTCTCTCAGAACTGCGCGAAAACTTGTATTCCGGCTCAAAACAACGGAATACATCGTTTTAGATCGAAACTAGCAAGATTAACGAGCATCGATTTTACAAGTCGTCGAAGAGTAGACGAGAGAAAGGTGTAAACTTTTTCTCTCAGAACTGCGCGAAAACTCGTATTCGGGCTCAAAACAACGGGATACATTGTTTTAGAGCGAAACTATCAAGATTCACGAGCATCGATTTTACAAGTCGTCGAAGAGTAGACGAGAGAAAGGTGTAAACTTTTTCTCTCAGAACAGCGCGAAAACTTGTATTCCGGCTCAAAACACTGGGATACATCGTTTTAGATTGAAACTAGCAAGATTCACGAGCATCAATTTTACAAGTCGTCGCAGAGTAGACGAGAGAAAGGTGTAAACTTTTTCTCTCAGAACTGCGCGAAAACTTGTATTCCGGCTCAAAACAACGGGATACATTGTTTTAGATCGAAACTATCAAGATTCACGAGCATCGATTTTGCAAGTCGTCGAAGAGTAGACGAGAGAAAGATGTAAACTTTTTCTCTCAGAACTGCGCGAAAACACGTATTCGGGCTCAAAACAACGGGATACATTGTTTTAGAGCGAAACTACCAAGATTCACGAGCATCGATTTTACAAGTCGTCGAAGAGTAGACGAGAGAAAGGTGTAAACTTTTTCTCTCAGAACAGCGCGAAAACTTGTATTCCGGCTCAAAACACTGGGATACATCGTTTTAGATTGAAACTAGCAAGATTCACGAGCATCAATTTTACAAGTCGTCGCAGAGTAGACGAGAGAAAGGTGTAAATTTTTCTCTCAGAACTGCGCGAAAACTTGTATTCCGGCTCAAAACAACGAAATACATCGTTTTAGATCGAAACTATCAAGATTCACGAGCATCGATTTTACAAGTCGTCGAAGAGTAGACGAGAGAAAGGTGTAAACTTTTTCTCTCAGAACTGCGCAAAAAATTGTATTCCGGCTCAAAACAACAGGATATATCGTTTTAGATCGAAACTAGCAAAATTCACGAGCATCAATTTTACAAGTCGTCGAAGAGTAGACGAGAGAAAGGTGTAAACTTTTTCTCTCAGAACTGCGCGAAAACTTGTATTCCGGCTCAAAAGAACGGAATACATCGTTTTAGATCGAAACTAGCAAGATTAACGAGCGTCGATTTTACAAGTCGTCGAAGAGTAGACGAGAGAAAGGTGTAAACTTTTTCTCTCAGAACTTCGCGAAAACTTGTATTCTGGCTCAAAACAACGGGATACATTGTTTTAGATCGAAACTATCAAGATTCACGAGCATCGATTTTGCAAGTCGTCGAAGAGTAGACGAGAGAAAGGTGTAAACTTATTCTCTCAGAACTGCGCGAAAACTCGTATTCGGGATCAAAACGACGGGATACATTGTTTTAGAGCGAAACTATCAAGATTCACGAGCATCGATTTTACAAGTCGTCGAAGAGTAGACGAGAGAAAGGTGTAAACTTTTTCTCTCAGAACTGCGCGAAAACTTGTATTCCGGCTCAAAACACTGGGATACATCGTTTTAGATTGAAACTAGCAAGATTCACGAGCATCGATTTTACAAGTCGTCGCAGAGTAGACGAGAAAAAGGTGTAAATTTTTCTCTCAGAACTGCGCGAAAACTTGTATTCCGGCTCAAAACAACGAAATACATCGTTTTAGATCGAAACTATCAAGATTCACGAGCATCAATTTTACAAGTCGTCGAAGAGTAGACGAGAGAAAGGTGTAAACTTTTTCTCTCAGAACTGCGCGAAAACTTGTATTCCGGCTCAAATAATTGAGATGCATCGCTTTAGATCGAAACTAGCAAGATTCACGAGCATCGATTTTACATGTCGTCGAAGAGAACGAGAGAAAGGTGTAAACTTTTTCTCTCAGAACTGCGCAAAAATTTGTATTCCGGCTGAAAACAACGGGATACATCGTTTTAGATTGAAACTAGCAAGATTCACGAGCATCGATTTTACAAGTTGTCGAAGAGTAGACGAGAGAAAGGTGTAAACGTTTTCTCTCAGAACTGCGTGAAGACTTGTATTCCGGCTCAAAACAAGGGGATACATCGTTTTAGATCGAAACTAGCAAGATTAACGAGCATCGATTTTACAAGTCGACGAAGAGTATACGAGAGAAAGGTGTAAACTTTTTCTCTCAGAACTGCGCGAAAACTTGTATTCCGGCTCAAAACAACGGAATACTTTGGTTTAGATCGAAACTAGCACAATTAACGAGCATCGATTTTACAAGTCGTCGAAGAGTAGGCGAGAGATAGGTGTAAACTTTTTCTCTCAGAACTGCGCAAAAACTTGTATTCCGGCTCAAAACAACGGGATACATTGTTTTAGAGCGAAACTATCAAGATTCACGAGCATCGATTTTACAAGTCGTTGAAGAGTAGACGAGAGAAAGGTGTAAACTTTTTCTCTCAGAACTGCGCGAAAACTTGTATTCCGGCTGAAAACAACGGGATACATCGTTTTAGATCGAAACTAGCAAGATTAACGAGCATCGATTTTACAAGTCGACGAAGAGTAGACGAGAGAAAGGTGTAAATTTTTCTCTCAGAACTGCGCGAAAACTTGTATTCCGGCTCAAAACAACGGAATACATCGTTTTAGATCGAAACTAGCAAGATTAACGAGCATCGATTTTACAAGTCGTCGAAGAGTAGACGAGAGAAAGGTGTAAATTTTTCTCTCAGAACTTCGCGAAAACTTGTATTCTGGCTCAAAACAACGGGATACATTGTTTTAGATCGAAACTATCAAGATTCACGAGCATCGATTTTGCAAGTCGTCGAAGAGTAGACGAGAGAAAGGTGTAAACTTTTTCTCTCAGAACTGCGCGAAAACTCGTATTCGGGCTCAAAACAACGGGATACATTGTTTTAGAGCGAAACTATCAAGATTCACGAGCATCGATTTTACAAGTCGTCGAAGAGTAGACGAGAGAAAGGTGTAAACTTTTTCTCTCAGAACTGCGCGAAAACTTGTATTCCGGCTCAAAACACTGGGATACATCGTTTTAATTTGAAACTAGCAAGATTCACGAGCATCAATTTTACAAGTCGTCGCAGAGTAGACGAGAGAAAGGTGTAAATTTTTCTCTCAGAACTGCGCGAAAACTTGTATTCCGGCTCAAAACAACGAAATACATCGTTTTAGATCAAAACTATCAAGATTCACGAGCATCGATTTTACAAGTCGTCGAAGAGTAGACGAGAGAAAGGTGTAAACTTTTTCTCTCAGAACTGCGCGAAAACTCGTATTCGGGATCAAAACGACGGGATACATTGTTTTAGAGCGAAACTATCAAGATTCACGAGCATCGATTTTACAAGTCGTCGAAGAGTAGACGAGAGAAAGGTGTAAACTTTTTCTCTCAGAACTGCGCGAAAACTTGTATTCCGGCTCAAAACACTGGGATACATCGTTTTAGATTGAAACTAGCAAGATTCACGAGCATCGATTTTACAAGTCGTCGCAGAGTAGACGAGAAAAAGGTGTAAATTTTTCTCTCAGAACTGCGCGAAAACTTGTATTCCGGCTCAAAACAACGAAATACATCGTTTTAGATCGAAACTATCAAGATTCACGAGCATCAATTTTACAAGTCGTCGAAGAGTAGACGAGAGAAAGGTGTAAACTTTTTCTCTCAGAACTGCGCGAAAACTTGTATTCCGGCTCAAATAATTGAGATGCATCGCTTTAGATCGAAACTAGCAAGATTCACGAGCATCGATTTTACATGTCGTCGAAGAGAACGAGAGAAAGGTGTAAACTGTTTCTCTCAGAACTGCGCAAAAATTTGTATTCCGGCTCAAAACAACGGGATACATCGTTTTAGATTGAAACTAGCAAGATTCACGAGCATCGATTTTACAAGTTGTCGAAGAGTAGACGAGAGAAAGGTGTAAACGTTTTCTCTCAGAACTGCGTGAAGACTTGTATTCCGGCTCAAAACAAGGGGATACATCGTTTTAGATCGAAACTAGCAAGATTAACGAGCATCGATTTTACAAGTCGACGAAGAGTATACGAGAGAAAGGTGTAAACTTTTTCTCTCAGAACTGCGCGAAAACTTGTATTCCGGCTCAAAACAACGGAATACTTTGTTTTAGATCGAAACTAGCACAATTAACGAGCATCGATTTTACAAGTCGTCGAAGAGTAGGCGAGAGATAGGTGTAAACTTTTTCTCTCAAAACTGCGCGAAAACTTGTATTCCGGCTCAAAACAACGGGATACATTGTTTTAGAGCGAAACTATCAAGATTCACGAGCATCGATTTTACAAGTCGTCGAAGAGTAGACGAGAGAAAGGTGTAAACTTTTTCTCTCAGAACTGCGCGAAAACTTGTATTCCGGCTGAAAACAACGGGATACATCGTTTTAGATCGAAAATAGCAAGATTAACGAGCATCGATTTTACAAGTCGACGAAGAGTAGACGAGAGAAAGGTGTAAAGTTTTCTCTCAGAACTGCGCGAAAACTTGTATTCCGGCTCAAAACAACGGAATACATCGTTTTAGATCGAAACTAGCAAGATTAACGAGCATCGATTTTACAAGTCGTCGAAGAGTAGACGAGAGAAAGGTGTAAATTTTTCTCTCAGAACTTCGCGAAAACTTGTATTCTGGCTCAAAACAACGGGATACATTGTTTTAGATCGAAACTATCAAGATTCACGAGCATCGATTTTGCAAGTCGTCGAAGAGTAGACGAGAGAAAGGTGTAAACTTTTTCTCTCAGAACTGCGCGAAAACTCGTATTCGGGCTCAAAACAACGGGATACATTGTTTTAGAGCGAAACTATCAAGATTCACGAGCATCGATTTTACAAGTCGTCGAAGAGTAGACGAGAGAAAGGTGTAAACTTTTTCTCTCAGAACTGTGCGAAAACTTGTATTCCGGCTCAAAACACTGGGATACATCGTTTTAGATTGAAACTAGCAAGATTCACGAGCATCAATTTTACAAGTCGTCGCAGAGTAGACGAGAGAAAGGTGTAAATTTTTCTCTCAGAACTGCGCGAAAACTTGTATTCCGGCTCAAAACAACGAAATACATCGTTTTAGATCGAAACTATCAAGATTCACGAGCATCGATTTTACAAGTCGTCGAAGAGTAGACGAGAGAAAGGTGTAAACTTTTTCTCTCAGAACTGCGCAAAAAATTGTATTCCGGCTCAAAACAACGGGATATATCGTTTTAGATTGAAACTAGCAAAATTCACGAGCATCAATTTTACAAGTCGTCGAAGAGTAGACGAGAGAAAGGTGTAAACTTTTTCTCTCAGAACTGCGCGAAAACTAGTATTCCGGCTCAAAACAACGGGATACATCGTTTTAGATCGAAAGTAGCAAAATTCACGAGCATCGATTTAACAAGTCGTCGAAGAGTAGATGAGAGAAAGGTGTAAACTTTTTCTCTCAGAACTGCGCGAAAACTTATATTGCGGCTCAAAACAACGGGATACATCGTTTTAGGTCAAGACAAGCAAAATTCACATGCATCGATTTTACAAGTCGACGAAGAGTATACGAGAGAAAGGTGTAAACTTTTTCTCTCAGAACTGCGCGAAAACTTGTATTCCGGCTCCAAACAACGGAATACTTTGTTTTAGATCGAAACTAGCACAATTAACGAGCATCGATTTTACAAGTCGTCGAAGAGTAGGCGAGAGATAGGTGTAAACTTTTTCTCTCAGAACTGCGCGAAAACTTGTATTCCGGCTCAAAACAACGGGATACATTGTTTTAGAGCGAAACTATCAAGATTCACGAGCATCGATTTTACAAGTCGTCGAAAAGTAGACGAGAGAAAGGTGTAAACTTTTTCTCTCAGAACTGCGCGAAAACTTGTATTCCGGCTGAAAACAACGGGATACATCGTTTTAGATCGAAACTAGCAAGATTAACGAGCATCGATTTTATGAGTCGACGAAGAGTAGACGAGAGAAAGGTGTACATTTTTCTCTCAGAACTGCGCGAAAACTTGTATTCCGGCTCAAAACAACGGAATACATCGTTTTAGATCGAAACTAGCAAGATTAACGAGCATCGATTTTACAAGTCGTCGAAGAGTAGACGAGAGAAAGGTGTAAACTTTTTCTCTCAGAACTTCGCGAAAACTTGTATTCTGGCTCAAAACAACGGGATACATTGTTTTAGATCGAAACTATCAAGATTCACGAGCATCGATTTTGCAAGTCGTCGAAGAGTAGACGAGAGAAAGGTGTAAACTTTTTCTCTCAGAACTGCGCGAAAACTCGTATTCGGGCTCAAAACAACGGGATACATTGTTTTAGAGCGAAACTATCAAGATTCACGAGCATCGATTTTACAAGTCGTCGAAGAGTAGACGAGAGAAAGGTGTAAACTTTTTCTCTCAGAACTGCGCGAAAACTTGTATTCCGGCTCAAAACACTGGGATACATCGTTTTAGATTGAAACTAGCAAGATTCACGAGCATCAATTTTACAAGTCGTCGCAGAGTAGACGAGAGAAAGGTGTAAATTTTTCTCTCAGAACTGCGCGAAAACTTGTATTCCGGCTCAAAACAACGAAATACATCGTTTTAGATCGAAACTATCAAGATTCACGAGCATCGATTTTACAAGTCGTCGAAGAGTAGACGAGAGAAAGGTGTAAACTTTTTCTCTCAGAACTGCGCAAAAAATTGTATTCCGGCTCAAAACAACGGGATATATCGTTTTAGATCGAAACTAGCAAAATTCACGAGCATCAATTTTACAAGTCGTCGAAGAGTAGACGAGAGAAAGGTGTAAACTTTTTCTCTCAGAACTGCGCGAAAACTAGTATTCCGGCTCAAAACAACGGGATACATCGTTTTAGATCGAAAGTAGCAAAATTCACGAGCATCGATTTAACAAGTCGTCGAAGAGTAGATGAGAGAAAGGTGTAAACTTTTTCTCTCAGAACTGCGCGAAAACTTATATTGCGGCTCAAAACAACGGGATACATCGTTTTAGGTCAAGACAAGCAAAATTCACATGCATCGATTTTACAAGTCGACGAAGAGTAGACGAGAGAAAGGTGTAAACTTTTTCTCTCAGAACTGCGCGAAAACTTGTATTCCGGCTCAAAACAACGGGATACTTTGTTTTAGATCGAAACGCACAATTTCCGAGCATCGATTTTACAAGTCGACGAAGAGTAGACGAGAGAAAGGTGTAAATTTTTCTCTCAGAACTGCGCGAAAACTTGTATTCCAGCTCAAAACAACGGAATACATCGTTTTAGATCGAAACTAGCAAGATTAACGAGCATCGATTTTACAAGTCGTCGAAGAGTAGACGAGAGAAAGGTGTAAACTTTTTCTCTCAGAACTGCGCGAAAACTTGTATTCCGGCTCAAAACAACGGGATACATTGTTTTAGATCGAAACTATCAAGATTCACGAGCATCGATTTTGCAAGTCGTCGAAGAGTAGACGAGAGAAAGGTGTAAACTTTTTGTCCCAGAACTGCGCGAAAACTCGTTTTCGGGCTCAAAACAACGGGATACATTGTTTTAGAGCGAAACTATCAAGATTCACGAGCATCGATTTTACAAGCGGTCGAAGAGTAGACGAGATAAAGGTGTAAACTTTTTCTCTCAGAACTGCGCGAAAACTCGTATTCGGGCTCAAAACAACGGGATACATTGTTTTAGAGCGAAACTATCAAGATTCACGAGCATCAATTTTACAAGTCGTCGAAGAGTAGACGAGAGAAAGGTGTAAACTTTTTCTCTCAGAACTGCGCGAAAACTCGTATTCGGGCTCAAAACAACGGGATACATTGTTTTAGAGCGAAACTATCAAGATTCACGAGCATCGATTTTACAAGTCGTCGAAGAGTAGACGAGAGAAAGGTGTACACGTTTTCTCTCAGAACTGCGCGAAAACTTGTATTCCGGCTCAAAACACTGGGATACATCGTTTTAGATTGAAACTAGCAAGATTCACGAGCATCGATTTTACAAGTCGTCGCAGAGTAGACGAGAAAGAGGTGTAAATTTTTCTCTCAGAACTGCGCGAAAACTTGTATTCCGGCTCAAAACAACGAAATACATCGTTTTAGATCGAAACTA
The DNA here is from genome assembly GCF_052857255.1 of Amblyomma americanum. Taxonomy (NCBI): domain Eukaryota; kingdom Metazoa; phylum Arthropoda; class Arachnida; order Ixodida; family Ixodidae; genus Amblyomma; species Amblyomma americanum. The sequence goes on along the minus strand of NW_027526590.1, from coordinate 190,779 downwards.
TCAAGATTAACGAGCATCAATTTTACAAGTCGTCGAAGAGTAGACGAGAGAAGGTGTAAACTTTTTCTCTCAGAACTGCGCGAAAACTTGTATTCCGGCTCAAATAATTGAGATGCATCGCTTTAGATCGAAACTAGCAAGATTCACGAGCATCGATTTTACATGTCGTCGAAGAGAACGAGAGAAAGGTGTAAACTTTTTCTCTCAGAACTGCGCAAAAATTTGTATTCCGGCTCAAAACAACGGGATACATCGTTTTAGATTGAAACTAGCAAGATTCACGAGCATCGATTTTACAAGTTGTCGAAGAGTAGACGAGAGAAAGGTGTAAACGTTTTCTCTCAGAACTGCGTGAAGACTTGTATTCCGGCTCAAAACAACGGGATACATCGTTTTAGATCGAAACTAGCAAGATTAACGAGCATCGATTTTACAAGTCGACGAAGAGTATACGAGAGAAAGGTGTAAACTTTTTCTCTCAGAACTGCGCGAAAACTTGTATTCCGGCTCAAAACAACGGAATACTTTGTTTTAGATCGAAACTAGCACAATTAACGAGCATCGATTTTACAAGTCGTCGAAGAGTAGACGAGAGATAGGTGTAAACTTTTTCTCTCAGAACTGCGCGAAAACTTGTATTCCGGCTCAAAACAACGGGATACATTGTTTTAGAGCGAAACTATCAAGATTCACGAGCATCGATGTTACAAGTCGTCGAAGAGTAGACGAGAGAAAGGTGTAAACTTTTTCTCTCAGAACTGCGCGAAAACTTGTATTCCGGCTGAAAACAACGGGATACATCGTTTTAGATCAAACTAGCAAGATTAACGAGCATCGATTTTACAAGTCGACGAAGAGTAGACGAGAGAAAGGTGTAAATTTTTCTCTCAGAACTGCGCGAAAACTTGTATTCCGGCTCAAAACAACGGAATACATCGTTTTAGATCGAAACTAGCAAGATTAACGAGCATCGATTTTACAAGTCGTCGAAGAGTAGACGAGAGAAAGGTGTAAACTTTTTCTCTCAGAACTTCGCGAAAACTTGTATTCTGGCTCAAAACAACGGGATACATTGTTTTAGATCGAAACTATCAAGATTCACGAGCATCGATTTTGCAAGTCGTCGAAGAGTAGACGAGAGAAAGGTGTAAACTTTTTCTCTCAGAACTGCGCGAAAACTCGTATTCGGGCTCAAAACAACGGGATACATTGTTTTAGAGCGAAACTATCAAGATTCACGAACATCGATTTTACAAGTCGTCGAAGAGTAGACGAGAGAAAGGTGTAAACTTTTTCTCTCAGAACTGCGCGAAAACTTGTATTCCGGCTCAAAACACTGGGATACATCGTTTTAGATTGAAACTAGCAAGATTCACGAGCATCAATTTTACAAGTCGTCGCAGAGTAGACGAGAGAAAGGTGTAAATTTTTCTCTCAGAACTGCGCAAAAAATTGTATTCCGGCTCAAAACAACGGGATTTATCGTTTTAGATCGAAACTAGCAAAATTCACGAGCATCAATTTTACAAGTCGTCGAAGAGTAGACGAGAAAAAGGTGTAAACGTTTTCTCTCAGAACTGCGCGAAAACTTGTATTCCGGCTCAAATCAACGGGATACATCGTTTTAGGTCAAGACAAGCAAAATTCACATGCATCGATTTTACAAGTCGACGAAGAGTAGACGAGAGAAAGGTGTAAACTTTTTCTCTCAGAACTGCGCGAAAACTTGTGTTCCGGCTCAAAACAACGGGATACTTTGTTTTAGATCGAAACTAGCACAATTTTCGAGCATCGATTTTACAAGTCGACGAAGAGTAGACGAGAGAAAGGTGTAAATTTTTCTCTCAGAACTGCGCGAAAACTTGTATTCCAGCTCAAAACAACAGAATACATCGTTTTAGATCAAACTAGCAAGATTAACGAGCATCGATTTTACAAGTTGTCGAAGAGTAGACGAGAGAAAGGTGTAAACGTTTTCTCTCAGAACTGCGTGAAGACTTGTATTCCGGCTCAAAACAACGGGATACATCGTTTTAGATCGAAACTAGCAAGATTAACGAGCATCGATTTTACAAGTCGACGAAGAGTATACGAGAGAAAGGTGTAAACTTTTTCTCTCAGAACTGCGCGAAAACTTATATTGCGGCTCAAAACAACGGGATACATCGTTTTAGGTCAAGACAAGCAAAATTCACATGCATCGATTTTACAAGTCGACGAAGAGTAGACGAGAGAAAGGTGTAAACTTTTTCTCTCAGAACTGCGCGAAAACTTGTATTCCGGCTCAAAACAACGGGATACTTTGTTTTAGATCGAAACGCACAATTTCCGAGCATCGATTTTACAAGTCGACGAAGAGTAGACGAGAGAAAGGTGTAAATTTTTCTCTCAGAACTGCGCGAAAACTTGTATTCCAGCTCAAAACAACGGAATACATCGTTTTAGATCGAAACTAGCAAGATTAACGAGCATCGATTTTACAAGTCGTCGAAGAGTAGACGAGAGAAAGGTGTAAACTTTTTCTCTCAGAACTGCGCGAAAACTTGTATTCCGGCTCAAAAAAACGGGATACATTGTTTTAGATCGAAACTATCAAGATTCACGAGCATCGATTTTGCAAGTCGTCGAAGAGTAGACGAGAGAAAGGTGTAAACTTTTTGTCCCAGAACTGCGCGAAAACTCGTTTTCGGGCTCAAAACAACGGGATACATTGTTTTAGAGCGAAACTATCAAGATTCACGAGCATCGATTTTACAAGCGGTCGAAGAGTAGACGAGATAAAGGTGTAAACTTTTTCTCTCAGAACTGCGCGAAAACTCGTATTCGGGCTCAAAACAACGGGATACATTGTTTTAGAGCGAAACTATCAAGATTCACGAGCATCGATTTTACAAGTCGTCGAAGAGTAGACGAGAGAAAGGTGTAAACTTTTTCTCTCAGAACTGCGCGAAAACTCGTATTCGGGCTCAAAACAACGGGATACATTGTTTTAGAGCGAAACTATCAAGATTCACGAGCATCGATTTTACAAGTCGTCGAAGAGTAGACGAGAGAAAGGTGTACACGTTTTCTCTCAGAACTGCGCGAAAACTTGTATTCCGGCTCAAAACACTGGGATACATCGTTTTAGATTGAAACTAGCAAGATTCACGAGCATCGATTTTACAAGTCGTCGCAGAGTAGACGAGAAAGAGGTGTAAATTTTTCTCTCAGAACTGCGCGAAAACTTGTATTCCGGCTCAAAACAACGAAATACATCGTTTTAGATCGAAACTATCAAGATTAACGAGCATCAATTTTACAAGTCGTCGAAGAGTAGACGAGAGAAGGTGTAAACTTTTTCTCTCAGAACTGCGCGAAAACTTGTATTCCGGCTCAAATAATTGAGATGCATCGCTTTAGATCGAAACTAGCAAGATTCACGAGCATCGATTTTACATGTCGTCGAAGAGAACGAGAGAAAGGTGTAAACTTTTTCTCTCAGAACTGCGCAAAAATTTGTATTCCGGCTCAAAACAACGGGATACATCGTTTTAGATTGAAACTAGCAAGATTCACGAGCATCGATTTTACAAGTTGTCGAAGAGTAGACGAGAGAAAGGTGTAAACGTTTTCTCTCAGAACTGCGTGAAGACTTGTATTCCGGCTCAAAACAACGGGATACATCGTTTTAGATCGAAACTAGCAAGATTAACGAGCATCGATTTTACAAGTCGACGAAGAGTATACGAGAGAAAGGTGTAAACTTTTTCTCTCAGAACTGCGCGAAAACTTGTATTCCGGCTCAAAACAACGGAATACTTTGTTTTAGATCGAAACTAGCACAATTAACGAGCATCGATTTTACAAGTCGTCGAAGAGTAGACGAGAGATAGGTGTAAACTTTTTCTCTCAGAACTGCGCGAAAACTTGTATTCCGGCTCAAAACAACGGGATACATTGTTTTAGAGCGAAACTATCAAGATTCACGAGCATCGATGTTACAAGTCGTCGAAGAGTAGACGAGAGAAAGGTGTAAACTTTTTCTCTCAGAACTGCGCGAAAACTTGTATTCCGGCTCAAAACAACGGAATACATCGTTTTAGATCGAAACTAGCAAGATTAACGAGCATCGATTTTACAAGTCGTCGAAGAGTAGACGAGAGAAAGGTGTAAACTTTTTCTCTCAGAACTTCGCGAAAACTTGTATTCTGGCTCAAAACAACGGGATACATTGTTTTAGATCGAAACTATCAAGATTCACGAGCATCGATTTTGCAAGTCGTCGAAGAGTAGACGAGAGAAAGGTGTAAACTTTTTCTCTCAGAACTGCGCGAAAACTCGTATTCGGGCTCAAAACAACGGGATACATTGTTTTAGAGCGAAACTATCAAGATTCACGAACATCGATTTTACAAGTCGTCGAAGAGTAGACGAGAGAAAGGTGTAAACTTTTTCTCTCAGAACTGCGCGAAAACTTGTATTCCGGCTCAAAACACTGGGATACATCGTTTTAGATTGAAACTAGCAAGATTCACGAGCATCAATTTTACAAGTCGTCGCAGAGTAGACGAGAGAAAGGTGTAAATTTTTCTCTCAGAACTGCGCAAAAAATTGTATTCCGGCTCAAAACAACGGGATTTATCGTTTTAGATCGAAACTAGCAAAATTCACGAGCATCAATTTTACAAGTCGTCGAAGAGTAGACGAGAAAAAGGTGTAAACGTTTTCTCTCAGAACTGCGCGAAAACTTGTATTCCGGCTCAAATCAACGGGATACATCGTTTTAGGTCAAGACAAGCAAAATTCACATGCATCGATTTTACAAGTCGACGAAGAGTAGACGAGAGAAAGGTGTAAACTTTTTCTCTCAGAACTGCGCGAAAACTTGTGTTCCGGCTCAAAACAACGGGATACTTTGTTTTAGATCGAAACTAGCACAATTTTCGAGCATCGATTTTACAAGTCGACGAAGAGTAGACGAGAGAAAGGTGTAAATTTTTCTCTCAGAACTGCGCGAAAACTTGTATTCCAGCTCAAAACAACAGAATACATCGTTTTAGATCAAACTAGCAAGATTAACGAGCATCGATTTTACAAGTTGTCGAAGAGTAGACGAGAGAAAGGTGTAAACGTTTTCTCTCAGAACTGCGTGAAGACTTGTATTCCGGCTCAAAACAACGGGATACATCGTTTTAGATCGAAACTAGCAAGATTAACGAGCATCGATTTTACAAGTCGACGAAGAGTATACGAGAGAAAGGTGTAAACTTTTTCTCTCAGAACTGCGCGAAAACTTGTATTCCGGCTCAAAACAACGGAATACTTTGTTTTAGATCGAAACTAGCACAATTAACGAGCATCGATTTTACAGGTCGTCGAAGAGTAGACGAGAGAAAGGTGTAAACTTTTTCTCTCAGAAATGCGCAAAAAATTGTATTCCGGCTCAAAACAACGGGATATATCGTTTTAGATCGAAACTAACAAAATTCACGAGCATCAATTTTACAAGTCGTCGCAGAGTAGACGAGAGAAAGGTGTAAATTTTTCTCTCAGAACTGCGCAAAAAATTGTATTCCGGCTCAAAACAACGGGATTTATCGTTTTAGATCGAAACTAGCAAAATTCACGAGCATCAATTTTACAAGTCGTCGAAGAGTAGACGAGAAAAAGGTGTAAACGTTTTCTCTCAGAACTGCGCGAAAACTTGTATTCCGGCTCAAATCAACGGGATACATCGTTTTAGGTCAAGACAAGCAAAATTCACATGCATCGATTTTACAAGTCGACGAAGAGTAGACGAGAGAAAGGTGTAAACTTTTTCTCTCAGAACTGCGCGAAAACTTGTGTTCCGGCTCAAAACAACGGGATACTTTGTTTTAGATCGAAACTAGCACAATTTTCGAGCATCGATTTTACAAGTCGACGAAGAGTAGACGAGAGAAAGGTGTAAATTTTTCTCTCAGAACTGCGCGAAAACTTGTATTCCAGCTCAAAACAACAGAATACATCGTTTTAGATCAAACTAGCAAGATTAACGAGCATCGATTTTACAAGTTGTCGAAGAGTAGACGAGAGAAAGGTGTAAACGTTTTCTCTCAGAACTGCGTGAAGACTTGTATTCCGGCTCAAAACAACGGGATACATCGTTTTAGATCGAAACTAGCAAGATTAACGAGCATCGATTTTACAAGTCGACGAAGAGTATACGAGAGAAAGGTGTAAACTTTTTCTCTCAGAACTGCGCGAAAACTTGTATTCCGGCTCAAAACAACGGAATACTTTGTTTTAGATCGAAACTAGCACAATTAACGAGCATCGATTTTACAGGTCGTCGAAGAGTAGACGAGAGAAAGGTGTAAACTTTTTCTCTCAGAAATGCGCAAAAAATTGTATTCCGGCTCAAAACAACGGGATATATCGTTTTAGATCGAAACTAACAAAATTCACGAGCATCAATTTTACAAGTCGTCGAAGAGTAGACGAGAGAAAGGTGTAAACTTTTTCTCTCAGAACTGCGCGAAAACTAGTATTCCGGCTCAAAACAACGGGATACATCGTTTTAGATCGAAAGTAGCAAAATTCACGAGCATCGATTTAACAAGTCGTCGAAGAGTAGATGAGAGAAAGGTGTAAACTTTTTCTCTCAGAACTGCGCGAAAACTTATATTGCGGCTCAAAACAACGGGATACATCGTTTTAGGTCAAGACAAGCAAAATTCACATGCATCGATTTTACAAGTCGACGAAGAGTATACGAGAGAAAGGTGTAAACTTTTTCTCTCAGAACTGCGCGAAAACTTGTATTCCGGCTCAAAACAACGGAATACTTTGTTTTAGATCGAAACTAGCACAATTAACGAGCATCGATTTTACAAGTCGTCGAAGAGTAGGCGAGAGATAGGTGTAAACTTTTTCTCTCAGAACTGCGCGAAAACTTGTATTCCGGCTCAAAACAACGGGATACATTGTTTTAGAGCGAAACTATCAAGATTCACGAGCATCGATTTTACAAGTCGTCGAAAAGTAGACGAGAGAAAGGTGTAAACTTTTTCTCTCAGAACTGCGCGAAAACTTGTATTCCGGCTGAAAACAACGGGATACATCGTTTTAGATCGAAACTAGCAAGATTAACGAGCATCGATTTTACAAGTCGTCGAAGAGTAGACGAGAGAAAGGTGTAAACTTTTTCTCTCAGAACTTCGCGAAAACTTGTATTCTGGCTCAAAACAACGGGATACATTGTTTTAGATCGAAACTATCAAGATTCACGAGCATCGATTTTGCAAGTCGTCGAAGAGTAGACGAGAGAAAGGTGTAAACTTTTTCTCTCAGAACTGCGCGAAAACTCGTATTCGGGCTCAAAACAACGGGATATGTTTTAGATCGAAACTATCAAGATTCACGAGCATCGATTTTACAAGTCGTCGAAGAGTAGACGAGAGAAAGGTGTAAACTTTTTCTCTCAGAACTGCGCGAAAACTTGTATTCCGGCTCAAAACACTGGGATACATCGTTTTAGATTGAAACTAGCAAGATTCACGAGCATCAATTTTACAAGTCGTCGCAGAGTAGACGAGAGAAAGGTGTAAATTTTTCTCTCAGAACTGCGCGAAAACTTGTATTCCGGCTCAAAACAACGAAATACATCGTTTTAGATCGAAACTATCAAGATTCACGAGCATCGATTTTACAAGTCGTCGAAGAGTAGACGAGATAAAGGTGTAAACTTTTTCTCTCAGAACTGCGCAAAAAATTGTATTCCGGCTCAAAACAACGGGATATATCGTTTTAGATCGAAACTAGCAAAATTCACGAGCATCAATTTTACAAGTCGTCGAAGAGTAGACGAGAGAAAGGTGTAAACTTTTTCTCTCAGAACTGCGCGAAAACTAGTATTCCGGCTCAAAACAACGGGATACATCGTTTTAGATCGAAAGTAGCAAAATTCACGAGCATCGATTTAACAAGTCGTCGAAGAGTAGATGAGAGAAAGGTGTAAACTTTTTCTCTCAGAACTGCGCGAAAACTTATATTGCGGCTCAAAACAACGGCATACATCGTTTTAGGTCAAGACAAGCAAAATTCACATGCATCGATTTTACAAGTCGACGAAGAGTAGACGAGAGAAAGGTGTAAACTTTTTCTCTCAGAACTGCGCGAAAACTTGTATTCCGGCTCAAAACAACGGGATACTTTGTTTTAGATCGAAACGCACAATTTCCGAGCATCGATTTACAAGTCGACGAAGAGTAGACGAGAGAAAGGTGTAAATTTTTCTCTCAGAACTGCGCGAAAACTTGTATTCCAGCTCAAAACAACGGAATACATCGTTTTAGATCGAAACTAGCAAGATTAACGAGCATCGATTTTACAAGTCGTCGAAGAGTAGACGAGAGAAAGGTGTAAACTTTTTCTCTCAGAACTGCGCGAAAACTTGTATTCCGGCTCAAAACAACGGGATACATTGTTTTAAATCGAAACTATCAAGATTCACGAGCATCGATTTTGCAAGTCGTCGAAGAGTAGACGAGAGAAAGGTGTAAACTTTTTGTCCCAGAACTGCGCGAAAACTCGTTTTCGGGCTCAAAACAACGGGATACATTGTTTTAGAGCGAAACTATCAAGATTCACGAGCATCGATTTTACAAGTCGTCGAAGAGTAGACGAGAGAAAGGTGTAAACTTTTTCTCTCAGAACTGCGCGAAAACTCGTATTCGGGCTCAAAACAACGGGATACATTGTTTTAGAGCGAAACTATCAAGATTCACGAGCATCGATTTTACAAGTCGTCGAAGAGTAGACGAGAGAAAGGTGTACACGTTTTCTCTCAGAACTGCGCGAAAACTTGTATTCCGGCTCAAAACACTGGGATACATCGTTTTAGATTGAAACTAGCAAGATTCACGAGCATCGATTTTACAAGTCGTCGCAGAGTAGACGAGAAAAAGGTGTAAATTTTTCTCTCAGAACTGCGCGAAAACTTGTATTCCGGCTCAAAACAACGAAATACATCGTTTTAGATCGAAACTATCAAGATTAACGAGCATCAATTTTACAAGTCGTCGAAGAGTAGACGAGAGAAGGTGTAAACTTTTTCTCTCAGAACTGCGCGAAAACTTGTATTCCGGCTCAAATAATTGAGATGCATCGCTTTAGATCGAAACTAGCAAGATTCACGAGCATCGATTTTACATGTCGTCGAAGAGAACGAGAGAAAGGTGTAAACTTTTTCTCTCAGAACTGCGCAAAAATTTGTTTTCCGGCTCAAAACAACGGGATACATCGTTTTAGATTGAAACTAGCAAGATTCACGAGCATCGATTTTACAAGTTGTCGAAGAGTAGACGAGAGAAAGGTGTAAACGTTTTCTCTCAGAACTGCGTGAAGACTTGTATTCCGGCTCAAAACAACGGGATACATCGTTTTAGATCGAAACTAGCAAGATTAACGAGCATCGATTTTACAAGTCGACGAAGAGTATACGAGAGAAAGGTGTAAACTTTTTCTCTCAGAACTGCGCGAAAACTTGTATTCCGGCTCAAAACAACGGAATACTTTGTTTTAGATCGAAACTAGCACAATTAAAGAGCATCGATTTTACAAGTCGTCGAAGAGTAGACGAGAGATAGGTGTAAACTTTTTCTCTCAGAACTGCGCGAAAACTTGTATTCCGGCTCAAAACAACGGGATACATTGTTTTAGAGCGAAACTATCAAGATTCACGAGCATCGATTTTACAAGTCGTCGAAGAGTAGACGAGAGAAAGGTGTAAACTTTTTCTCTCAGAACTGCGCGAAAACTTGTATTCCGGCTGAAAACAACGGGATACATCGTTTTAAATCAAACTAGCAAGATTAACGAGCATCGATTTTACAAGTCGACGAAGAGTAGACGAGAGAAAGGTGTAAATTTTTCTCTCAGAACTGCGCGAAAACTTGTATTCCGGCTCAAAACAACGGAATACATCGTTTTAGATCGAAACTAGCAAGATTAACGAGCATCGATTTTACAAGTCGTCGAAGAGTAGACGAGAGAAAGGTGTAAACTTTTTCTCTCAAAACTTCGCGAAAACTTGTATTCTGGCTCAAAACAACGGGATACATTGTTTTAGATCGAAACTATCAAGATTCACGAGCATCGATTTTGCAAGTCGTCGAAGAGTAGACGAGAGAAAGGTGTAAACTTTTTCTCTCAGAACTGCGCGAAAACTCGTATTCGGGCTCAAAACAACGGGATACATTGTTTTAGAGCGAAACTATCAAGATTCACGAGCATCGATTTTACAAGTCGTCGAAGAGTACACGAGAGAAAGGTGTAAACTTTTTCTCTCAGAACTGCGCGAAAACTTGTATTCCGGCTCAAAACACTGGGATACATCGTTTTAGATTGAAACTAGCAAGATTCACGAGCATCAATTTTACAAGTCGTCGCAGAGTAGACGAGAGAAAGGTGTAAATTTTTCTCTCAGAACTGCGCGAAAACTTGTATTCCGGCTCAAAACAACGAAATACATCGTTTTAGATCGAAACTATCAAGATTCACGAGCATCGATTTTACAAGTCGTCGAAGAGTAGACGAGAGAAAGGTGTAAACTTTTTCTCTCAGAACTACGCAAAAAATTGTATTCCGGCTCAAAACAACGGGATTTATCGTTTTAGATCGAAACTAGCAAAATTCACGAGCATCAATTTTACAAGTCGTCGAAGAGTAGACGAGAAAAAGGTGTAAACGTTTTCTCTCAGAACTGCGCGAAAACTTGTATTCCGGCTCAAATCAACGGGATACATCGTTTTAGGTCAAGACAAGCAAAATTCACATGCATCGATTTTACAAGTCGACGAAGAGTAGACGAGAGAAAGGTGTAAACTTTTTCTCTCAGAACTGCGCGAAAACTTGTGTTCCGGCTCAAAACAACGGGATACTTTGTTTTAGATCGAAACTAGCACAATTTTCGAGCATCGATTTTACAAGTCGACGAAGAGTAGACGAGAGAAAGGTGTAAATTTTTCTCTCAGAACTGCGCGAAAACTTGTATTCCAGCTCAAAACAACAGAATACATCGTTTTAGATCAAACTAGCAAGATTAACGAGCATCGATTTTACAAGTTGTCGAAGAGTAGACGAGAGAAAGGTGTAAACGTTTTCTCTCAGAACTGCGTGAAGACTTGAATTCCGGCTCAAAACAACGGGATACATTGTTTTAGATCGAAACTATCAAGATTCACGAGCATCGATTTTGCAAGTCGTCGAAGAGTAGACGAGAGAAAGGTGTAAACTTTTTGTCCCAGAACTGCGCGAAAACTCGTTTTCGGGCTCAAAACAACGGGATACATTGTTTTAGAGCGAAACTATCAAGATTCACGAGCATCGATTTTACAAGTCGTCGAAGAGTAGACGAGAGAAAGGTGTAAACTTTTTCTCTCAGAACTGCGCGAAAACTTGTATTCGGGCTCAAAACAACGGGATACATTGTTTTAGAGCGAAACTATCAAGATTCACGAGCATCGATTTTACAAGTCGTCGAAAAGTAGACGAGAGAAAGGTGTAAACTTTCTCTCTCAGAACTGCGCGAAAACTTGTATTCTGGCTCAAAACAACGGGATACATCGTTTTAGATCGAAACTAGCACGATTAACGGGCATCGATTTTACAAGTCGTCGAAGAGTAGACGAGAGAAAGGTGTAAACTTTTTCTCTCAGAACTGCGCGAAAACTCGTATTCTGGCACAAAACAACGGGATTCATTGTTTTAGAGCGAAACTATCAATATTCACGAGAATCGATTTTACAAGTCGTCGAAGAGTGGACGAGAGAAAGGTGTAAACTTTTTCTCTCAGAACTGCGCGAAAAATTGTATTCCGGCTCAAAACAACGGGATACATCGTTTTAGATCGAAAGTAGCAAAATTCACGAGCATCGATTTTACAAGTCGTCGAAGAGTAGACGAGAGAAAGGTGTAAACTTTTTCTCTCAGAACTGCGCGAAAACTTGTATTCCGGCTCAAATCATTGAGATACATCGTTTTAGATCAAAACTAGCAAGATTCACGAGCATCGATTTTACATGTCGTAGAAGAGAACGAGGGAAAGGTGTAAACTTTTTCTCTCAGAACTGCGCAAAAACTTGTATTGCGGCTCAAAACAACGGGATACATCGTTTTAGATCAAGACAAGCAAAATTTACGAGCATCGATTTTACAAGTCGTCGAAGAGTAGACGAGAGAAAGGTGTAAACTTTTTCTCTCAGAACTGCGCGAAAACTTGTATTCCGGCTCAAAACAATGGGATACATCGTTTTAGATTGAAAATATCAAAATTCACGTGCATCGATTTCACAAGTCGTCGAAGAGTAGACGAGAGAAAGGTGTAAACTTTTTCTCTCAGAACTGCGCGAAAACTTGTGTTCCGGCTCAAAACAACGGGATACTTTGTTTTAGATCGAAACTAGCACAATTTTCGAGCATCGATTTTACAAGTCGACGAAGAGTAGACGAGAGAAAGGTGTAAACTTTTTCTCTCAGAACTGCGCAAAAATTTGTATTCCGGCTCAAAACAACTGGATACATCGTTTTAGATTGAAACTAGCAAGATTCACGAGCATCGATTTTACAAGTTGTCGAAGAGTAGACGAGAGAAAGGTGTAAACGTTTTCTCTCAGAACTGCGTGAAGACTTGAATTCCGGCTCAAAACAACGGGATACATTGTTTTAGATCGAAACTATCAAGATTCACGAGCATCGATTTTGCAAGTCGTCGAAGAGTAGACGAGAGAAAGGTGTAAACTTTTTGTCCCAGAACTGCGCGAAAACTCGTTTTCGGGCTCAAAACAACGGGATACATTGTTTTAGAGCGAAACTATCAAGATTCACGAGCATCGATTTTACAAGTCGTCGAAGAGTAGACGAGAGAAAGGTGTAAACTTTTTCTCTCAGAACTGCGCGAAAACTTGTATTCGGGCTCAAAACAACGGGATACATTGTTTTAGAGCGAAACTATCAAGATTCACGAGCATCGATTTTACAAGTCGTCGAAAAGTAGACGAGAGAAAGGTGTAAACTTTCTCTTTCAGAACTGCGCGAAAACTTGTATTCTGGCTCAAAACAACGGGATACATCGTTTTAGATCGAAACTAGCACGATTAACGGGCATCGATTTTACAAGTCGTCGAAGAGTAGACGAGAGAAAGGTGTAAACTTTTTCTCTCAGAACTGCGCGAAAACTCGTATTCTGGCTCAAAACAACGGGATTCATTGTTTTAGAGCGAAACTATCAATATTCACGAGCATCGATTTTACAAGTCGTCGAAGAGTAGACGAGAGAAAGGTGTAAACTTTTTCTCTCAGAACTGCGCGAAAAATTGTATTCCGGCTCAAAACAACGGGATACATCGTTTTAGATCGAAAGTAGCAAAATTCACGAGCATCGATTTTACAAGTCGTCGAAGAGTAGACGAGAGAAAGGTGTAAACTTTTTCTCTCAGAACTGCGCGAAAACTTGTATTCCGGCTCAAATCATTGAGATACATCGTTTTAGATCAAAACTAGCAAGATTCACGAGCATCGATTTTACATGTCGTAGAAGAGAACGAGGGAAAGGTGTAAACTTTTTCTCTCAGAACTGCGCAAAAACTTGTATTGCGGCTCAAAACAACGGGATACATCGTTTTAGATCAAGACAAGCAAAATTTACGAGCATCGATTTTACAAGTCGTCGAAGAGTAGACGAGAGAAAGGTGTAAACTTTTTCTCTCAGAACTGCGCGAAAACTTGTATTCCGGCTCAAAACAACGGGATACATTGTTTTAGATCGAAACTATCAAGATTCACGAGCATCGATTTTGCAAGTCGTCGAAGAGTAGACGAGAGAAAGGTGTAAACTTTTTGTCCCAGAACTGCGCGAAAACTTGTATTCCGGCTCAAAACAACGGAATACATCGTTTTAGATCGAAACTAGCAAGATTAACGAGCATCGATTTTACAAGTCGTCGAAGAGTAGACGAGAGAAAGGTGTAAACTTTTTCTCTCAGAACTGCGCGAAAACTTGTATTCCGGCTCAAAACAACGTGATACATCGTTTTAGATCGAAACTATCAAGATTCACGAGCATCGATTTTACAAGTCGTCGAAGAGTAGACGAGAGAAAGGTGTAAACTTTTTCTCTCAGAACTGCGCGAAAACTTGTATTCCGGCTAAAAACAACGGGATACATCGTTTTAGATCGAAAGTAGCAAAATTCACGAGCATCGATTTAACAAGTCGTCGAAGAGTAGATGAGAGAAAGGTGTAAACTTTTTCTCTCAGAACTGCGCGAAAACTTATATTGCGGCTCAAAACAACGGGATACATCGTTTTAGGTCAAGACAAGCAAAATTCACATGCATCGAGTTTACAAGTCGACGAAGAGTAGACGAGAGAAAGGTGTAAACTTTTTCTCTCAGAACTGCGCGAAAACTTGTATTCCTGCTCAAAACAACGGGATACTTTGCTTTAAATCGAAACTAGCACAATTTCCGAGCATCGATTTTACAAGTCGTCGAAGAGTAGACGAGAGATAGGTGTAAACTTGTTCTTTCAGAACTGCGCGAAAACTTGTATTCCGGCTCAAAACAACGAAATACATCGTTTTAGATCGAAACTATCAAGATTCACGAGCATCGATTTTACAAGTCGTCGAAGAGTAGACGAGAGAAAGGTGTAAACTTTTTCTCTCAGAACTACGCAAAAAATTGTATTCCGGCTCAAAACAACGGGATTTATCGTTTTAGATCGAAACTAGCAAAATTCACGAGCATCAATTTTACAAGTCGTCGAAGAGTAGACGAGAGAAAGGTGTAAACGTTTTCTCTCAGAACTGCGTGAAGACTTGTATTCCGGCTCAAAACAACGGGATACATCGTTTTAGATCGAAACTAGCAAGATTAACGAGCATCGATTTTACAAGTCGACGAAGAGTATACGAGAGAAAGGTGTAAACTTTTTCTCTCAGAACTGCGCGAAAACTTGTATTCCGGCTCAAAACAACGGAATACTTTGTTTTAGATCGAAACTAGCACAATTAACGAGCATCGATTTTACAGGTCGTCGAAGAGTAGACGAGAGAAAGGTGTAAATTTTTCTCTCAGAACTGCGCGAAAACTTGTATTCCGGCTCAAAACAACGGAATACATCGTTTTAGATCGAAACTAGCAAGATTAACGAGCATCGATTTTACAAGTCGTTGAAGAGTAGACGAGAGAAAGGTGTAAACGTTTTCTCTCAGAACTTCGCGAAAACTTGTATTCTGGCTCAAAACAACGGGATACATTGTTTTAGATCGAAACTATCAAGATTCACGAGCATCGATTTTGCAAGTCGTCGAAGAGTAGACGAGAGAAAGGTGTAAACTTTTTCTCTCAGAACTGCGCGAAAACTCGTATTCGGGCTCAAAACAACGGGATACATTGTTTTAGAGCGAAACTATCAAGATTCACGAGCATCGATTTTACAAGTCGTCGAAGAGTAGACGAGAGAAAGGTGTAAACTTTCTCTCTCAGAACTGCGCGAAAACTTGTATTCCGGCTCAAAACACTGGGATACATCGTTTTAGATTGAAACTAGCAAGATTCACGAGCATCAATTTTACAAGTCGTCGCAGAGTAGACGAGAGAAAGGTGTAAATTTTTCTCTCAGAACTGCGCGAAAACTTGTATTCCGGCTCAAAACAACGAAATACATCGTTTTAGATCGAAAATATCAAGATTCACGAGCATCGATTTTACAAGTCGTCGAAGAGTAGACGAGAGAAAGGTGTAAACTTTTTCTCTCAGAACTGCGCAAAAAATTGTATTCCGGCTCAAAACAACGGGATATATCGTTTTAGATCGAAACTAGCAAAATTCACGAGCATCAATTTAACAAGTCGTCGAAGAGTAGATGAGAGAAAGGTGTAAACTTTTTCTCTCAGAACTGCGCGAAAACTTATAGTGCGGCTCAAAACAACGGGATACATCGTTTTAGGTCAAGACAAGCAAAATTCACATGCATCGATTTTACAAGTCGACGATGAGTAGACGAGAGAAAGGTGTAAACTTTTTCTCTCAGAACTGCGCGAAAACTTGTGTTCCGGCTCAAAACAACGGGATACTTTGTTTTAGATCGAAACTAGCACAATTTTCGAGCATCGATTTTACAAGTCGACGAAGAGTAGACGAGAGAAAGGTGTAAACTTTTTCTCTCAGAACTGCGCAAAAATTTGTATTCCGGCTCAAAACAAGTGGATACATCGTTTTAGATTGAAACTAGCAAGATTCAAGAGCATCGATTTTACAAGTTGTCGAAGAGTAGACGAGAGAAAGGTGTAAACGTTTTCTCTCAGAACTGCGTGAAGACTTGAATTCCGGCTCAAAACAACGGGATACATTGTTTTAGATCGAAACTATCAAGATTCACGAGCATCGATTTTGCAAGTCGTCGAAGAGTAGACGAGAGAAAGGTGTAAACTTTTTGTCCCAGAACTGCGCGAAAACTCCTTTTCGGGCTCAAAACAACGGGATACATTGTTTTAGAGCGAAACTATCAAGATTCACGAGCATCGATTTTACAAGTCGTCGAAGAGTAGACGAGAGAAAGGTGTAAACTTTTTCTCTCAGAACTGCGCGAAAACTTGTATTCGGGCTCAAAACAACGGGATACATTGTTTTAGAGCGAAACTATCAAGATTCACGAGCATCGATTTTACAAGTCGTCGAAAAGTAGACGAGAGAAAGGTGTAAACTTTCTCTCTCAGAACTGCGCGAAAACTTGTATTCTGGCTCAAAACAACGGGATACATCGTTTTAGATCGAAACTAGCACGATTAACGGGCATCGATTTTACAAGTCGTCGAAGAGTAGACGAGAGAAAGGTGTAAACTTTTTCTCTCAGAACTGCGCGAAAACTCGTATTCTGGCTCAAAACAACGGGATTCATTGTTTTAGAGCGAAACTATCAATATTCACGAGCATCGATTTTACAAGTCGTCGAAGAGTAGACGAGAGAAAGGTGTAAACTTTTTCTCTCAGAACTGCGCGAAAAATTGTATTCCGGCTCAAAACAACGGGATACATCGTTTTAGATCGAAAGTAGCAAAATTCACGAGCATCGATTTTACAAGTCGTCGAAGAGTAGACGAGAGAAAGGTGTAAACTTTTTCTCTCAGAACTGCGCGAAAACTTGTATTCCGGCTCAAATCATTGAGATACATCGTTTTAGATCAAAACTAGCAAGATTCACGAGCATCGATTTTACATGTCGTAGAAGAGAACGAGGGAAAGGTGTAAACTTTTTCTCTCAGAACTGCGCAAAAACTTGTATTGCGGCTCAAAACAACGGGATACATCGTTTTAGATCAAGACAAGCAAAATTTACGAGCATCGATTTTACAAGTCGTCGAAGAGTAGACGAGAGAAAGGTGTAAACTTTTTCTCTCAGAACTGCGCGAAAACTTGTATTCCGGCTCAAAACAATTTGATACATCGTTTTAGATTGAAACTATCAAAATTCACGTGCATCGATTTCACAAGTCGTCGAAGAGTAGACGAGAGAAACGTGTAAACTTTTTCTCTCGGGACTGCGAGAAAACTTGTATTTCGGCTCAAAACAACGGGATACATCGTTTTAGATCGAAACTAGCAAGATTCACGAGCATCGATTTTACAAGTCGTCGCAGAGTAGACGAGAGAAAGGTGTAAATTTTTCTCTCAGAACTGCGCGAAAACTTGTATTCCGGCTCAAAACAACGAAATACATTGTTTTAGATCGAAACTATCAAGATTCACTAGCATCGATTTTACAAGTCGTCGAAGAGTAGACGAGAGAAAGGTGTAAACTTTTTCTCTCAGAACTGCGCGAAAACTTGTATTCCGGCTCAAAACAACGGGATACATCGTTTTAGATCGAAACTATTAAGATTCACGAGCATCGATTTTACAAGTCGTCACAGAGTAGACGAGAGAAAGGTTTAAATTTTTCTCTCAGAACTGCGCGAAAACTTGTATTCCGGCTCAAAAGAACGGAATACATCGTTTTAGATCGAAACTAGCAAGATTAACGAGCATCGATTTTACAAGTCGTCGAAGAGTAGACGAGAGAAAGGTGTAAACTTTTTCTCTCAGAACTGCGCGAAAACTTGTATTCCAGCTCAAAACAACGGGATACATCGTTTTAGATCGAAACTAGCAAAATTCACGAGCATCAATTTTAAAAGTCGTCGAAGAGTAGACGAGAGAAAGGTGTAAACTTTTTCTCTCAGAACTGCGCGAAAACTTGTATGCCGGCTCAAAACAACATGATACATCGTTTTAGATCGGAAGTAGCAAAATTCACGAGCATCAATTTAACAAGTCGTCGAAGAGTAGACGAGAGAAAGGTGTAAACTTTTTCTCTCAGAACTGCGCGAAAACTTGTATTCCGGCTCAAATAATTGAGATACATCGCTTTAGATCAAAACTAGCAAGATTCACGAGCATCGATTTTACATGTCGTCGAAGAGAACGAGAGAAAGGTGTAAACTTTCTCTCAGAACTGCGCAAAAATTTGTATTCCGGCTCAAAACAACGGGATACATCGTTTTAGATCGAAACTAGCAAGATTCACGAGCATCGATTTTACAAGTTGTCGAAGAGTAGACGAGAGAAAGGTGTAAACGTTTTCTCTCAGAACTGCGTGAAGACTTGCATTCCGGCTCAAAACAACGGGATACATCGTTTTAGATCGAAACTAGCAAGATTAACGAGCATCGATTTTACAAGTCGACGAAGAGTAGACGAGAGAAAGGTGTAAACTTTTTCTCTCAGAAGTGTGCGAAAACTTGTATTCCGGCTCAAAACAACGGGATACATCGTTTTAGATCGAAACTAGCACAATTAACGAGCATCGATTTTACAAGTCGTCGAAGAGTAGACGAGAGATAGGTGTAAACTTTTTCTCTCAGAACTGCGCGAAAACTTGTATTCCGGCTCAAAACAACGGGATACATTGTTTTAGATCGAAACTATCAAGATTCACGAGCATCGATTTTGCAAGTCGTCGAAGAGTAGACGAGAGAAAGGTGTAAACGTTTTCTCTCAGAACTGCGCGAAAACTCGTATTCGGGCTCAAAACAACGGGATACATTGTTTTAGAGCGAAACTATCAAGATTCACGAGCATCGATTTTACAAGTCGTCGAAGAGTAGACGAGAGAAAGGTGTAAACTTTTTTTCTCAGAACTGCGCGAAAACTTGTATTCCGGCTCAAAACACTGGGATACATCGTTTTAGATTAAAACTAGCAAGATTCACGAGCATCAATTTTACAAGTCGTCGCAGAGTAGACGAGAGAAAGGTGTAAATTTTTCTCTCAGAACTGCGCGAAAACTTGTATTCCGGCTCAAAACAACGAAATACATCGTTTTAGATCGAAACTATCAAGATTCACGAGCATCGATTTTACAAGTCGTCGAAGAGTAGACGAGAGAAAGGTGTAAACTTTTTCTCTCAGAACTACGCAAAAAATTGTATTCCGGCTCAAAACAACGGGATTTATCGTTTTAGATCGAAACTAGCAAAATTCACGAGCATCAATTTTACAAGTCGTCGAAGAGTAGACGAGAAAAAGGTGTAAACGTTTTCTCTCAGAACTGCGCGAAAACTTGTATTCCGGCTCAAATCAACGGGATACATCGTTTTAGGTCAAGACAAGCAAAATTCACATGCATCGATTTTACAAGTCGACGAAGAGTAGACGAGAGAAAGGTGTAAACTTTTTCTCTCAGAACTGCGCGAAAACTTGTGTTCCGGCTCAAAACAACGGGATACTTTGTTTTAGATTGAAACTAGCACAATTTTCGAGCATCGATTTTACAAGTCGACGAAGAGTAGACGAGAGAAAGGTGTAAATTTTTCTCTCAGAACTGCGCGAAAACTTGTATTCCAGCTCAAAACAACAGAATACATCGTTTTAGATCAAACTAGCAAGATTAACGAGCATCGATTTTACAAGTTGTCGAAGAGTAGACGAGAGAAAGGTGTAAACGTTTTCTCTCAGAACTGCGTGAAGACTTGTATTCCGGCTCAAAACAACGGGATACATCGTTTTAGATCGAAACTAGCAAGATTAACGAGCATCGATTTTACAAGTCGACGAAGAGTATACGAGAGAAAGGTGTACACTTTTTCTCTCAGAACTGCGCGAAAACTTGTATTCCGGCTCAAAACAACGGAATACTTTGTTTTAGATCGAAACTAGCACAATTTTCGAGCATCGATTTTACAAGTCGACGAAGAGTAGACGAGAGAAAGGTGTAAATTTTTCTCTCAGAACTTCGCGAAAACTTGTATTCTGGCTCAAAACAACGGGATACATTGTTTTAGATCGAAACTATCAAGATTCACGAGCATCGATTTTGCAAGTCGTCGAAGAGTAGACGAGAGAAAGGTGTAAACTTTTTCTCTCAGAACTGCGCGAAAACTCGTATTCGGGCTCAAAACAACGGGATACATTGTTTTAGAGCGAAACTATCAAGATTCACGAGCATCGATTTTACAAGTCGTCGAAGAGTAGACGAGAGAAAGGTGTAAACTTTTTCTCTCAGAACTGCGCGAAAACTTGTATTCCGGCTCAAAACAACGAAATACATCGTTTTAGATCGAAACTATCAAGATTCACGAGCATCGATTTTACAAGTCGTCGAAGAGTAGACGAGAGAAAGGTGTAAATTTTTCTCTCAGAACTGCGCGAAAACTTGTATTCCGGCTCAAAACAACGAAATACATCGTTTTAGATCGAAACTATCAAGATTCACGAGCATCGATTTTACAAGTCGTCGAAGAGTAGACGAGAGAAAGGTGTAAACTTTTTCTCTCAGAACTGCGCAAAAAATTGTATTCCGGCTCAAAACAACGGGATATATCGTTTTAGATCGAAACTAGCAAAATTCACGAGCATCAATTTAACAAGTCGTCGAAGAGTAGATGAGAGAAAGGTGTAAACTTTTTCTCTCAGAACTGCGCGAAAACTTATAGTGCGGCTCAAAACAACGGGATACATCGTTTTAGGTCAAGACAAGCAAAATTCACATACATCGATTTTACAAGTCGACGAAGAGTAGACGAGAGAGAGGTGTAAACTTTTTCTCTCAGAACTGCGCGAAAACTTGTGTTCCGTCTCAAAACAACGGGATAATTTGTTTTAGATCGAAACTAGCACAATTTTCGAGCATCGATTTTACAAGTCGACGAAGAGTAGACGAGAGAAAGGTGTAAACGTTTTCTCTCAGAACTGCGCAAAAATTTGTATTCCGGCTCAAAACAACTGGATACATCGTTTTAGATTGAAACTAGCAAGATTCACGAGCATCGATTTTACAAGTTGTCGAAGAGTAGACGAGAGAAACGTGTAAACTTTTTCTCTCGGGACTGCGAGAAAACTTGTATTTCGGCTCAAAACAACGGGATACATCGTTTTAGATCGAAACTAGCAAGATTCACGAGCATCGATTTTACAAGTCGTCGCAGAGTAGACGAGAGAAAGGTGTAAATTTTTCTCTCAGAACTGCGCGAAAACTTGTATTCCGGCTCAAAACAACGAAATACATTGTTTTAGATCGAAACTATCAAGATTCACGAGCATCGATTTTACAAGTCGTCGAAGAGTAGACGAGAGAAAGGTGTAAACTTTTTCTCTCAGAACTGCGCGAAAACTTGTATTCCGGCTCAAAACAACGGGATACATCGTTTTAGATCGAAACTATTAAGATTCACGAGCATCGATTTTACAAGTCGTCACAGAGTAGACGAGAGAAAGGTTTAAATTTTTCTCTCAGAACTGCGCGAAAACTTGTATTCCGGCTCAAAAGAACGGAATACATCGTTTTAGATCGAAACTAGCAAGATTAACGAGCATCGATTTTACAAGTCGTCGAAGAGTAGACGAGTGAAAGGTGTAAACTTTTTCTCTCAGAACTGCGCGAAAACTTGTATTCCAGCTCAAAACAACGGGATACATCGTTTTAGATCGAAACTAGCAAAATTCACGAGCATCAATTTTAAAAGTCGTCGAAGAGTAGACGAGAGAAAGGTGTAAACTTTTTCTCTCAGAACTGCGCGAAAACTTGTATGCCGGCTCAAAACAACATGATACATCGTTTTAGATCGAAAGTAGCAAAATTCACGAGCATCAATTTAACAAGTCGTCGAAGAGTAGACGAGAGAAAGGTGTAAACTTTTTCTCTCAGAACTGCGCGAAAACTTGTATTCCGGCTCAAATAATTGAGATACATCGCTTTAGATCAAAACTAGCAAGATTCACGAGCATCGATTTTACATGTCGTCGAAGAGAACGAGAGAAAGGTGTAAACTTTCTCTCAGAACTGCGCAAAAATTTGTATTCCGGCTCAAAACAACGGGATACATCGTTTTAGATCGAAACTAGCAAGATTCACGAGCATCGATTTTACAAGTTGTCGAAGAGTAGACGAGAGAAAGGTGTAAACGTTTTCTCTCAGAACTGCGTGAAGACTTGCATTCCGGCTCAAAACAACGGGATACATCGTTTTAGATCGAAACTAGCAAGATTAACGAGCATCGATTTTACAAGTCGACGAAGAGTAGACGAGAGAAAGGTGTAAACTTTTTCTCTCAGAAGTGTGCGAAAACTTGTATTCCGGCTCAAAACAACGGGATACATCGTTTTAGATCGAAACTAGCACAATTAACGAGCATCTATTTTACAAGTCGTCGAAGAGTAGACGAGAGATAGGTGTAAACTTTTTCTCTCAGAACTGCGCGAAAACTTGTATTCCGGCTCAAAACAACGGGATACATCGTTTTAGATCGAAACTAGCAAGATTCACGAGCAACGATTTTACAAGTCGTCGCAGAGTAGACGAGAGAAAGGTGTAAATTTTTCTCTCAGAACTGCGCGAAAACTTGTATTCCGGCTCAAAACAACGAAATACATTGTTTTAGATCGAAACTAGCAAGATTAACGAGCATCGATTTTACAAGTCGTCGAAGAGTAGACGAGAGAAAGGTGTAAACTTTTTCTCTCAGAACTGCGCGAAAACTTGTATTCCGGCTCAAAACAACGTGATACATCGTTTTAGATCGAAACTATCAAGATTCACGAGCATCAATTTTACAAGTCGTCGAAGAGTAGACGAGAGAAAGGTGTAAACTTTTTCTCTCAGAACTGCGCGAAAACTTGTATTCCGGCTCAAAACAACGGGATACATCGTTTTAGATCGAAAGTAGCAAAATTCACGAGCATCGATTTAACAAGTCGTCGAAGAGTAGATGAGAGAAAGGTGTAAACTTTTTCTCTCAGAACTGCGCGAAAACTTATATTGCGGCTCAAAACAACGGGATACATCGTTTTAGGTCAAGACAAGCAAAATTCACATGCATCGATTTTACAAGTCGACGAAGAGTAGACGAGAGAAAGGTGTAAACTTTTTCTCTCAGAACTGCGCGAAAACTTGTATTCCGGCTCAAAACAACGGGATACTTTGCTTTAAATCGAAACTAGCACAATTTCCGAGCATCGATTTTACAAGTCGTCGAAGAGTAGACGAGAGATAGGTGTAAACTTGTTCTCTCAGAACTGCGCGAAAACTTGTATTCCGGCTCAAAACAACGGGATACATTGTTTTAGAGCGAAACTATCAAGATTCACGAGCATCGATTTTACAAGTCGTCGAAGAGTAGACGAGAGAAAGGTGTAAATTTTTTCTCTCAGAACTGCGCGAAAACTTGTATTCCGGCTGAAAACAACGGGATACATCGTTTTAGATCGAAACTAGCAAGATTAACGCGCATCGATTTTACAAGTCGACGAAGAGTAGACGAGAGAAAGGTGTAAATTTTTCTCTCAGAACTGCGCGAAAACTTGTATTTCAGCTCAAAACAACGGAATACATCGTTTTAGATCGAAACTAGCAAGATTAACGAGCATCGATTTTACAAGTCGTCGAAGAGTAGACGAGAGATAGGTGTAAACTTTTTCTCTCAGAACTGCGCGAAAACTTGTATTCCGGCTCAAAACAACGGGATACATTGTTTTAGAGCGAAACTATCAAGATTCACGAGCATCGATTTTACAAGTCGTCGAAGAGTAGACGAGAGAAAGGTGTAAACTTTTTCTCTCAGAACTGCGCGAAAACTTGTATTCCGGTTGAAAACAACGGGATACATCGTTTTAGATCAAACTAGCAAGATTAACGAGCATCGATTTTACAAGTCGACGAAGAGTAGACGAGAGAAAGGTGTAAATTTTTCTCTCAGAACTGCGCGAAAACTTGTATTCCGGCTCAAAACAACGGAATACATCGTTTTAGATCGAAATTAGCAAGATTAACGAGCATCGATTTTACAAGTCGTCGAAGAGTAGACGAGAGAAAGGTGTAAACTTTTTCTCTCAGAACTTCGCGAAAACTTGTATTCTGGCTCAAAACAACGGGATACATTGTTTTAGATCGAAACTATCAAGATTCACGAGCATCGATTTTGCAAGTCGTCGAAGAGTAGACGAGAGAAAGGTGTAAACTTTTTCTCTCAGAACTGCGCGAAAACTTGTATTCCGGCTCAAAACACTGGGATACATCGTTTTAGATTGAAACTAGCAAGATTCACGAGCAACGATTTTACAAGTCGTCGCAGAGTAGACGAGAGAAAGGTGTAAATTTTTCTCTCAGAACTGCGCGAAAACTTGTATTCCGGCTCAAAACAACGAAATACATTGTTTTAGATCGAAACTATCAAGATTCACGAGCATCGATTTTACAAGTCGTCGAAGAGTAGACGAGAGAAAGGTGTAAACGTTTTCTCTCAGAACTGCGCGAAAAATTGTATTCCGGCTCAAAACAACGGGATACATCGTTTTAGATCGAAAGTCGCAAAATTCACGAGCATCGATTTAACAAGTCGTCGAAGAGTAGACGAGAGAAAGGTGTAAACTTTTTCTCTCAGAACTGCGCGAAAACTCGTATTCCGGCTCAAAACAACGGGGTAAATTGTTTTAGAGCGAAACTATCAAAATTCACGAGCATCGATTTTACAAGTCGTCGAAGAGTAGACGAGAGAAAGGTGTAAACTTTTTCTCTCAGAACTGCGCGAAAAATTGTATTCCGGCTCAAAACAACGGGATACATCGTTTTAGATTGAAACTAGCAAGATTCACGAGCATCGATTTCACAAGTCGTCGCAGAGTAGACGAGAGAAAGGTGTCAATTTTTCTCTCAGAACTGCGCGAAAACTTGTATTCCGGCTCAAAACAACGGAATACATCGTTTTAGATCGAAACTAGCAAGATTAACGAGCATCGATTTTACAAGTCGTCGAAGAGTAGACGAGAGAAAGGTGTAAACTTTTTCTCTCAGAACTGCGCGAAAACTTGTATTCCGGCTCAAAACAACGTGATACATCGTTTTAGATCGAAACTATCAAGATTCACGAGCATCGATTTTACAAGTCGTCGAAGAGTAGACGAGAGAAAGGTGTAAACTTTTTCTCTCAGAACTGCGCGAAAACTTGCATTCCGGCTCAAAACAACGGGATACATCGTTTTAGATCGAAAGTAGCAAAATTCACGAGCATCGATTTAACAAGTCGTCGAAGAGTAGATGAGAGAAAGGTGTAAACTTTTTCTCTCAGAACTGCGCGAAAACTTATATTGCGGCTCAAAACAACGGGATACATCGTTTTAGGTCAAGACAAGCAAAATTCACATGCATCGATTTTACAAGTCGACGAAGAGTAGACGAGAGAAAGGTGTAAACTTTTTCTCTCAGAACTGCGCGAAAACTTGTATTCCGGCTCAAAACAACGGGATACTTTGCTTTAAATCGAAACTAGCACAATTTCCGAGCATCGATTTTACAAGTCGTCGAAGAGTAGACGAGAGATAGGTGTAAACTTGTTCTCTCAGAACTGCGCGAAGACTTGTATTCCGGCTCAAAACAACGGGATACATTGTTTTAGAGCGAAACTATCAAGATTCACGAGCATCGATTTTACAAGTCGTCGAAGAGTAGACGAGAGAAAGGTGTAAATTTTTTCTCTCAGAACTGCGCGAAAACTTGTATTCCGGCTGAAAACAACGGGATACATCGTTTTAGATCGAAACTAGCAAGATTAACGAGCATCGATTTACAAGTCGACAGAGAGTAGACGAGAGAAAGGTGTAAATTTTTCTCTCAGAACTGCGCGAAAACTTGTATTTCAGCTCAAAACAACGGAATACATCGTTTTAGATCGAAACTAGCAAGATTAACGAGCATCGATTTTACAAGTCGTCGAAGAGTAGACGAGAGATAGGTGTAAACTTTTTCTCTCAGAACTGCGCGAAAACTTGTATTCCGGCTCAAAACAACGGGATACATTGTTTTAGAGCGAAACTATTAAGATTCACGAGCATCGATTTTACAAGTCGTCGAAGAGTAGACGAGAGAAAGGTGTAAACTTTTTCTCTCAGAACTGCGCGAAAACTTGTATTCCGGCTGAAAACAACGGGATACATCGTTTTAGATCAAACTAGCAAGATTAACGAGCATCGAGTTTAAAAGTCGACGAAGAGTAGACGAGAGAAAGGTGTAAATTTTGCTCTCAGAACTGCGCGAAAACTTGTATTCCGGCTCAAAACAACGAAATACATCGTTTTAGATCGAAACTAGCAAGATTAACGAGCATCGATTTTACAAGTCCTCGAAGAGTAGACGAGAGAAAGGTGTAAACTTTTTCTCTCAGAACTTCGCGAAAACTTGTATTCTGGCTCAAAACAACGGGATACATTGTTTTAGATCGAAACTATCAAGATTCACGAGCATCGATTTTGCAAGTCGTCGAAGAGTAGACGAGAGAAAGGTGTAAACTTTTTCTCTCAGAACTGCGCGAAAACTCGTATTCGGGCTCAAAACAAAGGGATACATTGTTTTAGAGCGAAACTATCAAGATTCACGAGCATCGATTTTACAAGTCGTCGAAGAGTAGACGAGAGAAAGGTGTAAACTTTTTCTCTCAGAACTGCGCGAAAACTTGTATTCCGGCTCAAAACACTGGGATACATCGTTTTAGATTGAAACTAGCAAGATTCACGAGCATCAATTTTACAAGTCGTCGCAGAGTAGACGAGAGAAAGGTGTAAATTTTTCTCTCAGAACTGCGCGAAAACTTGTATTCCGGCTCAAAACAACGAAATACATCGTTTTAGATCGAAACTATCAAGATTCACGAGCATCGATTTTACAAGTCGTCGAAGAGTAGACGAGAGAAAGGTGTAAACTTTTTCTCTCAGAACTGCGCAAAAAATTGTATTCCGGCTCAAAACAACGGGATATATCGTTTTAGATCGAAACTAGCAAAATTCACGAGCATCAATTTTACAAGTCGTCGAAGAGTAGACGAGAAAAAGGTGTAAACGTTTTCTCTCAGAACTGCGCGAAAACTTGTATTCCGGCTCAAAACAACAGGATACATCGTTTTAGATCGAAAGTAGCAAAATTCACGAGCATCGATTTAACAAGTCGTCGAAGAGTAGATGAGAGAAAGGTGTAAACTTTTTCTCTCAGAACTGCGCGAAAACTTATAGTGCGGCTCAAAACAACGGGATACATCGTTTTAGGTCAAGACAAGCAAAATTCACATGCATCGATTTTACAAGTCGACGAAGAGTAGACGAGAGAAAGGTGTAAACTTTTTCTCTCAGAACTGCGCGAAAACTTGTGTTCCGGCTCAAAACAACGGGATACATCGTTTTAGATCGAAACTATTAAGATTCACGAGCATCGATTTTACAAGTCGTCACAGAGTAGACGAGAGAAAGGTTTAAATTTTTCTCTCAGAACTGCGCGAAAACTTGTATTCCGGCTCAAAAGAACGGAATACATCGTTTTAGATCGAAACTAGCAAGATTAACGAGCATCGATTTTACAAGTCGTCGAAGAGTAGACGAGAGAAAGGTGTAAACTTTTTCTCTCAGAACTGCGCGAAAACTTGTATTCCAGCTCAAAACAACGGGATACATCGTTTTAGATCGAAACTAGCAAAATTCACGAGCATCAATTTAAAAGTCGTCGAAGAGTAGACGAGAGAAAGGCGTAAACTTTTTCTCTCAGAACTGCGCGAAAACTTGTATTCCGGCTCAAAAACAACATGATACATCGTTTTAGATCGAAAGTAGCAAAATTCACGAGCATCAATTTAACAAGTCGTCGAAGAGTAGACGAGAGAAAGGTGTAAAACTTATTTCTCTCAGAACTGCGCGAAAACTTGTATTCCGGCTCAAATAATTGAGATACATCGCTTTAGATCAAAACTAGCAAGATTCACGAGCATCGATTTTACATGTTGTCGAAGTGAACGAGAGAAGGTGTAAACTTTCTCTCAGAACTGCGCAAAAATTTGTATTCCGGCTCAAAACAACAGGATACATCGTTTTAGATCGAAACTAGCAAGATTCACGAGCATCGATTTTACAAGTTGTCGAAGAGTAGACGAGAGAAAGGTGTAAACGTTTTCTCTCAGAACTGCGTGAAGACTTGCATTCCGGCTCAAAACAACGGGATACATCGTTTTAGATCGAAACTAGCAAGATTAACGAGCATCGATTTTACAAGTCGACGAAGAGTAGACGAGAGAAAGGTGTAAACTTTTTCTCTCAGAAGTGTGCGAAAACTTGTATTCCGGCTCAAAACAACGGGATACATCGTTTTAGATCGAAACTAGCACAATTAACGAGCATCGATTTTACAAGTCGTCGAAGAGTAGACGAGAGATAGGTGTAAACTTTTTCTCTCAGAACTGCGCGAAAACTTGTATTCCGGCTCAAAACAACGGGATACATCGTTTTAGATCGAAACTAGCAAGATTCACGAGCAACGATTTTACAAGTCGTCGCAGAGTAGACGAGAGAAAGGTGTAAATTTTTCTCTCAGAACTGCGCGAAAACTTGTATTCCGGCTCAAAACAACGAAATACATTGTTTTAGATCGAAACTATCAAGATTCACGAGCATCGATTTTACAAGTCGTCGCAGAGTAGACGAGAGAAAGGTGTAAATTTTTCTCTCAGAACTGCGCGAAAACTTGTATTCCGGCTCAAACAACGGAATACATCGTTTTAGATCCAAACTAGCAAGATTAACCGAGCATCGATTTTACAAGTCGTCGAAGAGTAGACGAGAGAAAGGTGTAAACTTTTTCTCTCAGAACTGCGCGAAAACTTGTATTCCGGCTCAAAACAACGGGATACATCGTTTTAGATCGAAAGTCGCAAAATTCACGAGCATCGATTTAACAAGTCGTCGAAGAGTAGACGAGAGAAAGGTGTAAACTTTTTCTCTCAGAACTGCGCGAAAAACTCGTATTCCGGCTCAAAACAACGGGGTAAATTGTTTTAGAGCGAAACTATCAAAATTCACGAGCATCGATTTTACAAGTCGTCGAAGAGTAGACGAGAGAAAGGTGTAAACTTTTTTTCTCAGAACTGCGCAGAAAATTGTATTCCGGCTCAAAACAACGGGATACATCGTTTTAGATTGAAACTAGCAAGATTCACGAGCATCGATTTTACAAGTCGTCGCAGAGTAGACGAGAGAAAGGTGTAAATTTTTCTCTCAGAACTGCGCGAAAACTTGTATTCCGGCTCAAAACAACGGAATACAATCGTTTTAGATCCAAACTAGCAAGATTAACGAGCATCGATTTTACAAGTCGTCGAAGAGTAGACGAGAGAAAGGTTGTAAACTTTTTCTCTCAGAACTGCGCGAAAACTTGTATTCCGGCTCAAAACAACGTGATACATCGTTTTAGATCGAAACTATCAAGATTCACGAGCATCGATTTTACAAGTCGTCGAAGAGTAGACGAGAGAAAGGTATAAACTTTTTCTCTCAGAACTGCGCGAAAACTTGCATTCCGCTCAAAACAACGGGATACATCGTTTTAGATCGAAAGTAGCAAAATTCACGCGCATCGATTTAACAAGTCGTCGAAGAGTAGATGAGAGAAAGGTGTAAACTTTTTCTCTCAGAACTGCGCGAAAACTTATATTGCGGCTCAAAACAACGGATACATCGTTTTAGGTCAAGACAAGCAAAATTCACATGCATCGATTTTACAAGTCGACGAAGAGTAGACGAGAGAAAGGTGTAAACTTTTTCTCTCAAAACTGCGCGAAAACTTGTATTCCGGCTCAAAACAACGGGATACTTTGCTTTAGATCGAAACTAGCACAATTTCCGAGCATCGATTTTACAAGTCGTCGAAGAGTAGACGAGAGATAGGTGTAAACTTGTTCTCTCAGAAACTGCGCGAAAACTTGTATCCGGCTCAAAACACGGGATACATTGTTTTAGAGCGAAACTATCAAGATTCACGAGCATCGATTTTACAAGTCGTCGCAGAGTAGACGAGAGAAAGGTGTAAATTTTTCTCTCAGAACTGCGCGAAAACTTGTATTCCGGCTCAAAACAACGAAATACATTGTTTTAGATCGAAACTATCAAGATTCACGAGCATCGATTTTACAAGTCGACGAAGAGTAGACGAGAGAAAGGTGTAAATTTTTCTCTCAGAACTGCGCGAAAACTTGTATTCCAGCTCAAAACAACGGAATACATCGTTTTAGATCGAAACTAGCAAGATTAACGAGCATCGATTTTACAAGTCGTCGAAGAGTAGACGAGAGAAAGGTGTAAACTTTTTCTCTCAGAAACTGCGCGAAAACTTGTATTCCGGCTCAAAACAACGGGATACATTGTTTTAGATCGAAACTATCAAGATTCACGAGCATCGATTTTGCAAGTCGTCGAAGAGTAGACGAGAGAAAGTGTAAACTTTTTCTCCCAGAACTGCGCGAAACTCGTTTTCGGGCTCAAAACAACGGGATACATTGTTTTAGAGCGAAACTATCAAGATTCACGAGCATCGATTTTACAAGTCGTCGAAGAGTAGACGAGAGAAAGGTGTAAACGTTTTCTCTCAGAACTGCGCGAAAAATTGTATTCCGGCTCAAAACAACAGGATACATCGTTTTAGATCGAAAGTAGCAAAATTCACGAGCATCGATTTAACAAGTCGTCGAAGAGCAGACAGAGAAAGGTGTAAACTTTTTCTCTCAGAACTGCGCAAAAACTCGTATTCCGGCTCAAAACAACGGGATAAATTGTTTTAGAGCGAAACTATCAAAATTCACGAGCATCGATTTTACAAGTCGTCGAAGAGTAGACGAGAGAAAGGTGTAAACTTTTTCTCTCAGAACTGCGCGAAAAATTGTATTCCGCGCTCAAAACAACGGGATACATCGTTTTAGATTGAAACTAGCAAGATTCACGAGCATCGATTTTACAAGTCGTCGCAGAGTAGACGAGAGAAAGGTGTAAATTTTTTCTCTCAGAACTTGCGCGAAACTTGTATCCGGCTCAGAAAACAACGGAATACATCGTTTTTAGATCGAAACTAGCAAGATTAACGTGCATCGATTTTACAAGTCGTCGAAGAGTAGACGAGAGAAAGGTGTAAACTTTTTCTCTCAGAACTGCGCGAAAACTTGTATTCCGGCTCAAAACAACGTGATACATCGTTTTAGATCGAAACTATCAAGATTCACGAGCATCGATTTTACAAGTCGTCGAAGAGTAGACGAGAGAAAGGTGTAAACTTTTTCTCTCAGAACTGCGCGAAATCTTGTATTCCGGCTCAAACAACGGGATACATCGTTTTAGGTCAAGACAAGCAAAATTCACATGCATCGATTTTACAAGTCCGACGAAGAGTAGACGAGAGAAAGGTGTAAACTTTTTCTCTCAGAACTGCGCGAAAACTTGTATTCCAGCTCAAAACAACGGAATACATCGTTTTAGTTCGAAACTAGCAAGATTAACGAGGCATCGATTTTACAAGTCGTCGAAGAGTAGACGAGAGAAAGGTGTAAACTTTTTCTCTCAGAACGGCGCGAAACTTGTATTCCAGCTCAAAAACAACGGGATACATTGTTTTAGATCGAAACTATCAAGATTCACGAGCATCGATTTTGCAAGTCGTCGAAGAGTAGACGAGAGAAAGGTGTAAACTTTTTCTCCCAGAACTGCGCGAAAACTCGTTTTCGGGCTCAAAACAACGGGATACATTGTTTTAGAGCGAAACTATCAAGATTTACGAGCATCGATTTTACAAGTCGTCGAAGAGTAGACGAGAGAAAGGTGTTAAATTTTCTCTCAGAACTGCGCGAAAACTTGTATTCCAGCTCAAAACAACGGAATACATCGTTTAGATCGAAACTAGCAAGATTCACGAGCATCGATTTTGCAAGTCGTCGAAGAGTAGACGAGAGAAAGGTGTAAACTTTTTCTCCCAGAACTGCGCGAAAACTCGTTTTCGGGCTCAAAACAACGGGATACATTGTTTTAGAGCGAAACTAATCAAGATTCACGAGCATCGATTTTACAAGTCGTCGAAGAGTAGACGAGAGAAAGGTGTAAACGTTTCTCTCAGAACTGCGCGAAAAATTGTATTCCGGCTCAAAACAACAGGATACATCGTTTTAGATCGAAAGTCGCAAAATTCACGAGCATCGATTTAACAAGTCGTCGAAGAGCAGACAGAGAAAGGTGTAAACTTTTTCTCTCAGAACTGCGGCAAAAACTCGTATTCCGGCTCAAAACAACGGATAAATGTTTTAGAGCGAAACTATCAAAATTCACGAGCATCGATTTTACAAGTCGTCGAAGAGTAGACGAGAGAAAGGTTGTAACTTTTTCTCTCAGAACTTCGCGAAAAATTGTATTCCGGCTCAAACAACGTGGATACATCGTTTTAGATTGAAACTAGCAAGATTCACGAGCATCGATTTTACAAGTCGTCGCAGAGTAGACGAGAGAAAGGTGTAAATTTTTCTCTCAGAACTGCGCGAAAACTTGTATTCCGGCTCAAGAACAACGGAATACATCGTTTTAGATCGAAACTAGCAAGATTAACGAGCATCGATTTTACAAGTCGTCCGAAGAGTAGACGAGAGAAAGGTGTAAACTTTTTTCTCTCAGAACTGCGCGAAAACTTGTATTCCGGCTCAAAACAACGTGATACATCGTTTTAGATCGAAAACTATCAAGATTCACGAGCATCGATTTTACAAGTCGTCGAAGAGTAGACGAGAGAAGGTGTAAACTTTTTCTCTCAGAACTGCGCGAAATCTTGTATTCCGGCTCAAAACAACGGGATACATCGTTAGGTCAAGACAAGCAAAAATTCACATGCATCGATTTTACAAGTCGACGAAGAGTAGACGAGAGAAAGGTGTAAACTTTTTCTCTCAGAACTGCGGGAAAACTTGTATTCCAGCTCAAAACAACGGAATACATCGTTTTAGTTCGAAACTAGCAAGATTAACGAGCATCGATTTTACAAGTCGTCGAAGAGTAGACGAGAGAAAGGTGTAAACTTTTTTCTCTCAGAACTGCGCGAAAACTTGTATTCCGGCTCAAAACAACGGGAATACATTGTTTTAGATCGAAACTATCAAGATTCACGAGCATCGATTTTGCAAGTCGTCGAAGAGTAGACGAGAGAAAGGTGTAAACTTTTTCTCCAAAAACTGCGCGAAAACTCGTTTTCGGGCTCAAAACAACGGGATACATTGTTTTAGAGCGAAACTATCAAGATTTACGAGCATCGATTTTACAAGTCGTCGAAGAGTAGACGAGAGAAAGGTGTAAACTTTTTCTCTCATAACTGCGCGGAAAACTCGTAATCCGGCTCAAAACAACGGGATTCTTTGTTTTAGAGCGAAACTATCAATATTCACGAGCATCGATTTTACAAGTCGTCGAAGAGTAGACCGAGAGAGAGAAAGGTGTAAACTTTTTCTCTCAGAACTGCGCGAAAAATTGTAATTCCGGCTCAAAACAACGGGATACATCGTTTTAGATCGAAAGTAGCAAAATTCACGAGCATCGATTTTACAAGTCGTCGAAGAGTAGACGAGAGAAAGGTGTAAACTTTTTCTCTCAGAACTGCGCGAAAACTTGTATTCCGGCTCAAAACAACGGGATTCATTGTTTTAGATCGAAACTATCAAGATTCACGAGCATCGATTTTGCAAGTCGTCGAAGAGTAGACGAGAGAAAGGTGTAACTTTTTCTCCCAGAACTGCGCGAAAACTCGTTTTCGGGCTCAAAACAACGGGGATACATTGTTTTAGAGCGAAACTATCAATATTCACGAGCATCGATTTTACAAGTCGTCGAAGAGTAGACGAGAGAAAGGTGTTAGCTTTTTCTCTCATAACTGCGCGAAAACTCGTATTCCGGCTCAAAACAACGGGATTCTTTGTTTTAGAGCGAAACTATCAATATTCACGAGCATCGATTTTACAAGTCGTCGAAGAGTAGACGAGAGAAAGTGTAAACTTTTTCTCTCAGAACTGCGCGAAAAATTGTATTCCGGCTCAAAACAACGGGATACATCGTTTTAGATCGAAAGTAGCAAAATTCACGAGCATCGATTTTACAAGTCGTCGAAGAGTAGACGAGAGAAAGGTGTAAACTTTTTCTCTCAGAACTGCGCGAAAACTTGTATTCCGGCTCAAATCATTGAGATACATCGTTTTAGATCAAAACTAGCAGATTCACGAGCATCGATTTTACATGTCGTAGAAGAGAACGAGGGAAAGGTGTAAACTTTTTCTCTCAGAAATGCGCAAAAACTTGTATTGCGGCTCAAAACAACGGGATACATCGTTTTAGATCAAGACAAGCAAAATTCACGAGCATCGATTTTACAAGTCGTCGAAGAGTAGACGAGAGAAAGGTGTAACTTTTTCTCTCAGAACTGCGCGAAAACTTATATTCCGGCTCAAAACAACGGGATACATCGTTTTAGATTGAAACTAGCAAAATTCACGTGCATCGATTTCACAAGTCGTCGAAGAGTAGGACGAGAGAAACGTGTAAATTTTTTCTCTCAGAACTGCGCGAAAACTTGTATTCCGGCTGAAACAAGGGGATACATCGTTTTAGATCGAAACTAGCAAGATTAACGAGCATCGATTTTACAAGTCGTCGAAGAGTAGACGAGAGAAAGGTGTAAACTTTTTCTCTCAGAACTGCGCCAAAACTTGTATTCCGGCTCAAAACAACGTGATACATCGTTTTAAGATCGAAACTATCAAGATTCACGAGCATCGATTTTACAAGTCGTCGAAGGGTAGACGAGAGAAAGGTGTAAACTTTTTCTCTCAAAACTGCGCGAAAACTTGTATTCCGGCTCAAAACAACGGGATACATTGTTTTAGATTGAAACTATCAAGATTCACGAGCATCGATTTTGCAAGTCGTCGAAGAGTAGATGAGAGAAAGGTGTAAACTTTTTCTCTCAGAACTGCGCGAAAACTTATATTGCGGCTCAAAACAACGGGATACATCGTTTTAGGTCAAGACAAGCAAAATTCACATGCATCGATTTTACAAGTCGACGAAGAGTAGACGAGAGAAAGGTGTAAACTTTTTCTCTCAGAACTGCGCGAAAACTTGTATTCGGCTCAAAACAACGGGATACTTTGTTTAGATCGAAACTAGCACAATTTCCGAGCATCGATTTTACAAGTCGTCGAAGAGTAGACGAGAGATAGGTGTAAACTTTTTCTCTCAGGAACTGCGCGAAACTTGTATTCCGGCTCAAAACAACGGGATACATTGTTTTAGAGCGAAACTATCAAGATTCACGAGCATCGATTTTACAAGTCGTCGAAGAGTAGACGAGAGAAAGGTGTAAATTTTTTCTCTCAGAACTGCGCGAAAACTTGTATTCCGGCTGAAAACAACGGGATACATCGTTTTAGATCGAAACTAGCAAGATTAACGAGCATCGATTTTACAAGTCGACGAAGAGTAGACGAGAGAAAGGTGTAAATTTTTCTCTCAGAACTGCGCGAAAACTTGTATTCCAGCTCAAAACAACGGAATACATCGTTTTAGATCGAAACTAGCAAAGATTAAACGAGCATCGATTTTACAAGTCGTCGAGAAGAGTAGACGAGAGAAAGGTGTAACTGTTTCTCTCAGAACTGCGCGAAAACTTGTATTCCGGCTCAAACAACGGGATACATTGTTTTAGATCGAAACTATCAAGATTCACGAGCATCGATTTTGCAAGTCGTCGAAGAGTAGACGAGAGAAAGGTTGTAAACTTTTTCTCCCAGAACTGCGCGAAAACTCGTTTTCGGGCTAAAAACAACGGGATACATTGTTTTAGAGCGAAACTATCAAGATTCACGAGCATCGATTTTACAAGTCGTCGAAGAGTAGACGAGAGAAAGTTGTAAACTTTTTCTCTCATAACTGCGCGAAAACTCGTATTCCGGCTCAAAACAACGGGATTCTTTGTTTTAGAGCGAAACCTATCAATATTCACGAGCATCGATTTTACAAGTCGTCGAAGAGTAGACGAGAGAAAGGTGTAAACTTTTTCTCTCAGAACTGCGCGAAAAATTGTATTCCGGCTGAAAACAACGGGATACATCGTTTTAGATCGAAAGTAGCAAAATTCACGAGCATCGATTTTACAAGTCGTCGAAGAGTAGACGAGAGAAAGGTGTAAACGTTTTTCTCAGAACTGCGCGAAAACTTGTATTCCGGCTCAAAACAACGGGATACATTGTTTTAGATCGAAACTATCAAGATTCAGGAGCATCGATTTTGCAAGTCGTCGAAGAGTAGACGAGAGAAAGGTGTAAACTTTTTCTCCCAGAACTGCGCGAAAACTCGTTTTCGGGCTCAAAACAACGGGATACATTGTTTTAGAGCGAAACTATCAAGATTCACGAGCATCGATTTTACAAGTCGTCGAAGAGTAGACGAGAGAAAGGTGTAAACTTTTTCTCTCATAACTGCACGAAAACTCGTATTCCGGCTCAAAACAACGGGATTCTTTGTTTTAGAGCGAAACTATCAATATTCACGAGCATCGATTTTACAAGTCGTTCGAAGAGTAGACGAGAGAAAGGTGTAAACTTTTTCTCTCAGAAACTGCGCGAAAAATTGTATTCCGGCTCAAAACAACGGGATACATCGTTTTAGATCGAAGTAGCAAAATTCACGAGCATCGATTTTACAAGTCGTCGAAGAGTAGACGAGAGAAAGGTGTAAACTTTTTCTCTCAGAACTGCGCGAAAACTTGTATTCTGGCTCAAATCATTGAGATACATCGTTTTAGATCAAAACTAGCAAGATTCACGAGCATCGATTTACATGTCGTAGAAGAGAACGAGGAAAGGTGTAAACTTTTTCTCTCAGAACTGCGCAAAAACTTGTATTGCGGCTCAAAAACAACGGGATACATCGTTTTAGATCAAGACAAGCAAAATTCACGAGCATCGATTTTACAAGTCGTCGAAGAGTAGACGAGAGAAAGGTGTAAACTTTTTCTCTCAGAACTGCGCGAAAACTTGTATTCCGGCTCAAAACAACGGGATACATCGTTTTAGATCGAAACTAGCAAAATTCACGTGCATCGATTTCACAAGTCGTCGAATAGTAGACGAGAGAAACGTGTAAATTTTTTCTCTCAGAACTGCGCGAAAACTTGTATTCCGGCTGAAAACAACGGGATGAATCGTATTAGATCGAAACTAGCAACATTAACGAGCATCGATTTACAAGTCGACGAAGAGTAGACGAGAGAAAAGTGTAAATTTTTCTCTCAGAACTGCGCCAAAACTTGTATTCCGGCTCAAAACAACGTGATACATCGTTTTAGATCGAAACTATCAAGATTCACGAGCATCGATTTTACAAGTCGTCGAAGAGTAGACGAGAGAAAGGTGTAAACTTTTTCTCTCAGAACTGCGCGAAAACTTGTATTCCGCTCAAAACAACGGGATACATTGTTTTAGATTGAAACTATCAAGATTCACGAGCATCGATTTTGCAAGTCGTCGAAGAGTAGATGAGAGAAAGTGTAAACTTTTTCTCTCAGAACTGCGCGAAAACTTATATTGCGGCTCAAAACAACGGATACATCGTTTTAGGTCAAGACAAGCAAAATTCACATGCATCGATTTTACAAGTCGACGAAGAGTAGACGAGAGAAAGGTGTAATACTTTTTCTCTCAGAACTGCGCGAAAACTTGTATTCCGGCTCAAAACAACGGAAATACATCGTTTTAGATCGAAACTAGCAAGATTAACGAGCATCGATTTTACAAGTCGTCGAAGGAGTAGACGAGAGAAAGGTGTAAACTGTTTCTCTCAGAACTGCGCGAAAACTTGTATTCGGCTCAAAACAACGGGATACATTGTTTTAGATCGAAACTATCCAAGATTCACGAGCATCGATTTTTGCAAGTCGTCGAGAGTAGACGAGAGAAAGGTGTAACTTTTTCTCCCAGAACTGCGCGAAAACTCGTTTTCGGGCTAAAAACAACGGGATACATTGTTTTAGAGCGAAACTATCAAGATTCACGAGCATCGATTTTACAAGTCGTCGAAGAGTAGACGAGAGAAAGGTGTAAACTTTTCTCTCATAACTGCGCGAAACTCGTATTCCGGCTCAAAACAACGGGATTCTTTGTTTTAGAGCGAAAACTATCAATATTCACTGAGCATCAATTTTACAAGTCGTCGAAGAGTAGACGAGAGAAAGGTGTAAACTTTTTCTCTCAGAACTGCGCGAAAAATTGTATTCCGGCTGAAAACAACGGGATACATCGTTTTAGATCGAAAGTAGCAAAATTCACGAGGCATCGATTTTACAAGTCGTCCGAAGAGTAGACGAGAGAAAGGTGTAAACTTTTTCTCTCAGAACTGCGCGAAAACTTGTATTCCGGCTCAAACAACGGGATACATTGTTTTAGATCGAAACTATCAAGATTCACGAGCATCGATTTTGCAAGTCGTCGAAGAGTAGACGAGAGAAAGGTGTAAACTTTTTCTCCCAGAACTGCGCGAAAACTCGTTTTCGGGCTCAAAAACAACGGGATACATTGTTTTAGAGCGAAACTATCAAGATTCACGAGCATCGATTTTACAAGTCGTCGAAGAGTAGACGAGAGAAAGGTGTAAACTTTTTCTCTCATAACTGCGCGAAAACTCGTATTCCGGCTCAAAACAACGGGATTCTTTGTTTTAGAGCGAAACTATCAATATTCACGAGCATCGATTTTACAAGTCGTCGAAGAGTAGACGAGAGAAAGGTGTAAACTTTTTCTCTCAGAACTGCGCGAAAAATTGTATTCCGGCTCAAAACAACGGATTACATCGTTTTAGATCGAAGTAGCAAATTTCACGAGCATCGATTTTACAAGTCGTCGAAGAGTAGACGAGAGAAAGGTGTAAACTTTTTCTCTCAGAACTGCGCGAAAACTTGTATTCCGGCTCAAATCATTGAGATACA
The DNA here is from genome assembly GCF_052857255.1 of Amblyomma americanum. Lineage (NCBI taxonomy): Eukaryota > Metazoa > Arthropoda > Arachnida > Ixodida > Ixodidae > Amblyomma > Amblyomma americanum. The sequence goes on along the minus strand of NW_027526590.1, from coordinate 151,425 downwards.
TCGTTTTAGATCAAAACTAGCAAGATTCACGAGCATCGATTTTACATGTCGTAGAAGAGAACGAGGGAAAGGTGTAAACTTTTTCTCTCAGAAACTGCGCAAAAACTTGTATTCCGCTCAAAACAACGGAATACATCGTTTTAGATCTAGACAAGCAAAATTCACGAGCATCGATTTCACAAGTCGTCGAAGAGTAGACGAGAGAAACGTGTAAACTTTTTCTCTCGGACTGCGAGGAAAACTTGTATTTCGGCTCAAAACAACGGGATACATCGTTTTAAATCGAAACTAGCAAGATTCACGAGCATCGATTTACAAGTCGTCGAGAGTAGACGAGAAAAAAATGTAAACTTTTTCTCTCAGAACTGCGCGAAAACTTGTATTCCGGCTCAAAACAACGGAATACATCGTTTTAGATCGACACTAGCAAGATTAACGAGCATCGATTTTACAAGTCGTCGAAGAGTAGACGAGAGAAAGGTGTGAACTTTTTGTCTCAGAACTGCGCGAAACTTGTATTCCGGCTCAAAACAACGGGATACATCGTTTTAGATCGAAACTATCAAGATTCACGAGCATCGATTTTACAAGTCGTCACAGAGTAGACGAGAGAAAGGTGTAAATTTTTCTCTCAGAACTGCGCGAAAACGTGTATTCCGGCTCAAAAGAACGGAATACATCGTTTTAGATCGAAACTAGCAAGATTAACGAGCATCGATTTTACAAGTCGTCGAGGAGTAGACGAGAGAAAGGTGTAAACTTTTTCTCTCAGAACTGCGCGAAAACTTGTATTCCAGCTCAAAACAACGGGATACATCGTTTTAGATCGAGACTAGCAAAATTCACGAGCATCAATTTTAAAAGTCGTCGAAGAGTAGACGAGAGAAAGGTGTAAACTTTTTCTCTCAGAACTGCGCGAAAACTTGTATTCCGGCTCAAAACAACAGGATACATCGTTTTAGATCGAAAGTAGCAAAATTCACGAGCATCGATTTAACAAGTCGTCGAAGAGTAGACGAGAGAAAGGTGTAAACTTTTTCTCTCAGAACTGCGCGAAAACTCGTATTCCGGCTCAAAACAACGGGATTCTTTCTTTTAGAGCGAAACTATCAATATTCACGAGCATCGATTTTACAAGTCGTCGAAGAGTAGACGAGAGAAAGGTGTAAACTTTTTCTCTCAGAACTGCGCGAAAAATTGTATTCCGGCTCAAAACAACGGGATACATTGTTTTAGAGCGAAACTATCAAGATTCACTAGCATCGATTTTACAAGTCGTCGAAGAGTAGACGAGAGAAAGGTGTAAACTTTTTCTCTCATAACTGCGCGAAAACTCGTATTCCGGCTCAAAACAACGGGATTCTTTGTTTTAGAGCGAAACTATCAATATTCACGAGCATCGATTTTACAAGTCGTCGAAGAGTAGACGAGAGAAAGGTGTAAACTTTTTCTCTCAGAACTGCGCGAAAAATTGTATTCCGGCTCAAAACAACGGGATACATCGTTTTAGATCGAAAGTAGCAAATTTCACGAGCATCGATTTTACAAGTCGTCGAAGAGTAGACGAGAGAAAGGTGTAAACTTTTTCTCTCAGAACTGCGCGAAAACTTGTATTCCGGCTCAAATCATTGAGATACATCGTTTTAGATCAAAACTAGCAAGATTCACGAGCATCGATTTTACATGTCGTAGAAGAGAACGAGGGAAAGGTGTAAACTTTTTCTCTCAGAACTGCGCAAAAACTTGTATTGCGGCTCAAAACAACGGGATACATCGTTTTAGATCGAAACTAGCAAGATTCACGAGCATCGATTTACAAGTCGTCGAAGAGTAGACGAGAAAAAGGTGTAAACTTTTTCTCTCAGAACTGCGCGAAAACTTGTATTCCGGCTCAAAACAACGGAATACATCGTTTTAGATCGACACTAGCAAGATTAACGAGCATCGATTTTACAAGTCGTCGAAGAGTAGACGAGAGAAAGGTGTAAACGTTTTCTCTCAGAACTGCGCGAAAACTTGTATTCCGGCTCGAAACAACGGGATACATCGTTTTAGATCGAAACTATCAAGATTCACGAGCATCGATTTTACAAGTCGTCACAGATTAGACGAGAGAAAGGTGTAAATTTTTCTCTCAGAACTGCGCGAAAACGTGTATTCCGGCTCAAAAGAACGGAATACATCGTTTTAGATCGAAACTAGCAAGATTAACGAGCATCGATTTTACAAGTCGTCGAAGAGTAGACGAGAGAAAGGTGTAAACTTTTTCTCTCAGAACTGCGCGAAAACTTGTATTCCAGCTCAAAACAACGGGATACATCGTTTTAGATCGAGACTAGCAAAATTCACGAGCATCAATTTTAAAAGTCGTCGAAGAGTAGACGAGAGAAAGGTGTAAACTTTTTCTCTAAGAACTGCGCGAAAACTTGTATTCCGGCTCAAAACAACGGGATACATCGTTTTAGATCGAAAGTAGAAAAATTCACGAGCATCGATTTAACAAGTCGTCGAAGAGTAGACGAGAGAAAGGTGTAAACTTTTTCTCTCAGAACTGCGCGAAAACTTGTATTCCGGCTCAAATAATTGAGATACATCGCTTTAGATCGACACTAGCAAGATTCACGAGCATCTATTTTACATGTCGTCGAAGAGAACGAGAGAAAGGTGTAAACTTTTTCTCTCAGAACTGCGCAAAAATTTGTATTCCGGCTCAAAACAACGGGATACATCGTTTTAGATCGAAACTAGCAAGATTCACGAGCATCGATTTTACAAGTTGTCGAAGAGTAGACGAGAGAAAGGTGTAAACGTTTTCTGTCAGAACTGCGTGAAGACTTGTATTCCGGCTCAAAACAACGGGATACATCGTTTTACATCGAAACTAGCACGATTAACGAGCATCGATTTTACAAGTCGTCGAAGAGTAGACGAGAGAAAGGTGTAAACTTTTTCTCTCAGAACTGCGCGAAAACTCGTATTCCGGCTCAAATCAACGGGATACATTGTTTTAGAGCGAAACTATCAAGATTCACGAGCATCGATTTTACAAGTCGTCGAAGAGTAGACGAGAGAAAGGTGTAAACTTTTTCTCTCAGAACTGCGCGAAAACTTGTATTCCGGCTCAAAACAACGGGAGACATCGTTTTAGATCGAAACTAGCAAGATTCACGAGCATCGATTTTACAAGTCGTCGCAGAGTAAACGCGAGAAAGGTGTAAATTTTACTCTCAGAACTGCGTGAAACTTGTATTCCGGCTCAAAAGAACGGAATACATCGTTTTAGATTGAAACTAGCAAGATTAACGAGCATCGAGTTTACAAGTCGTCGAAGAGTAGACGAGAGAAAGGTGTAAACTTTTTCTCTCAGAACTGCGCGAAAACTTGTTTTCCAGCTCAAAACAACGGGAATCTTTGTTTTAGAGCGAAACTATCAATATTCACGAGCATCGATTTTACAAGTCGTCGAAGAGTAGACGAGAGAAAGGTGTAAACTTTTTCTCTCAGAACTGCGCGGAAACTTGTATTCCGGCTCAAATAATTGAGATACATCGCTTTAGATCGAAACTAGCAAGATTCACGAGCATCGATTTTACAAGTCGTCGAAGAGTAGACGAGAGAAAGGTGTAAACTTTTTCTCTCAGAACTGCGCGAAAACTTGTATTCCGGCTCAAAACAACGGGATACATCGTTTTAGAGCGATACTATCAAGATTCACGAGAATCGATTCTACAAGTCGTCGAAGAGTAGACGAGAGAAAGATGTAAACTTTTTCTCTCAGAACTGCGCGAAAACTTGTATTCCGGCTCAAAACAACGGGATACATCGTTTTAGATCGAAACTATCAATATTCACGAGCATCGATTTTACAAGTCGTCGAAGAGTAGACGAGAGAAAGGTGTAAACTTTTTCTCTCAGAACTGCGCGAAAAATTGTATTCCGGCTCAAAACAACGGGATACATCGTTTTAGATTGAAAGTAGCAAAATTCACGAGCATCGATTTTACAAGTCGTCGAAGAGTAGACGAGAGAAAGGTGTAAACTTTTTCTCTCAGAACTGCGCGAAAACTTGTATTCCGGCTCAAATCATTGAGATACATCGTTTTAGATCAAAACTAGCAAGATTAACGAGCATCGATTTTACATGTCGTAGAAGAGAACGAGGGAAAGGTGTAAACTTTTTCTCTCAGAACTGCGCAAAAACTTGTATTGCGGCTCAAAACTACGGGATACATCGTTTTAGATCAAGACAAGCAAAAATCACGAGCATCGATTTTACAAGTCGTCGAAGAGTAGACGAGAGAAAGGTGTAAACTTTTTCTCTCAGAACTGCGCGAAAACTTGTATTCCGGCTCAAAACAACGGGATACATCGTTTTAGATCGAAACTAGCAAAATTCACGTGCATCGATTTCACAAGTCGTCGAAGAGTAGACGAGAGAAACGTGTAAACTTTTTCTCTCGGGACTGCGAGAAAACTTGTATTTCGGCTCAAAACAACGGGATACATCGTTTTAGATCGAAACTAGCAAGATTCACGAGCATCGATTTTACAAGTCGTCACAGAGTAGACGAGAGAAAGGTGTAAATTTTTCTCTCAGAACTGCGCGAAAACGTGTATTCCGGCTCAAAAGAACGGAATACATCGTTTTAGATCGAAACTAGCAAGATTAACGAGCATCGATTTTACAAGTCGTCGAAGAGTAGACGAGAGAAAGGTGTAAACTTTTTCTCTCAGAACTGCGCGAAAACTTGTATTCCAGCTCAAAACAACGGGATACATCGTTTTAGATCGAGACTAGCAAAATTCACGAGCATCAATTTTAAAAGTCGTCGAAGAGTAGACGAGAGAAAGGTGTAAACTTTTTCTCTCAGAAACTGCGCGAAAACTTGTATTCCGGCTCAAAACAACGGGATACATCGTTTTCGATCGAAAGTAGCAAAATTCACGAGCATCGATTTAACAAGTCGTCGAAGAGTAGACGAGAGAAAGGTGTAAACTTTTTCTCTCAGAACTGCGCGAAAACTCGTATTCCGGCTCAAAACAACGGGATTCTTTGTTTTAGAGCGAAACTATCAATATTCACGAGCATCGATTTTACAAGTCGTCGAAGAGTAGACGAGAGAAAGGTGTAAACTTTTTCTCTCAGAACTGCGCGGAAACTTGTATTCCGGCTCAAATAATTGAGATACATCGCTTTAGATCGAAACTAGCAAGATTCACGAGCATCGATTTTACATGTCGTCGAAGAGAACGTGAGAAAGGTGTAAACTTTTTTCTCAGAACTGCGCAAAAAGTTGTATTCCGGCTCAAAAACAACGGGATACATCGTTTTAGATCGAAACTAGCAAGATTCACGGGCATCGATTTTACAAGTTGTCGAAGAGTAGACGAGAGAATGGTGTAAACCTTTTCTCTCAGAACTGCGTGAAGACTTGTATTCCGGCTCAAAACAACGGGATACATCGTTTTAGATCGAAACTAGCAAGATTAACGAGCATCGATTTAACAAGTCGTCGAAGAGTAGACGAGAGAAAGGTGTAAACTTTTTCTCTCAGAACTGCGCGAAAACTTGTATTCCGGCTCAAATCATTGAGATACATCGTTTTAGATCAAAACTAGCAAGATTCACGAGCATCGATTTTACATGTCGTAGAAGAGAACGAGGGAAAGGTGTAAACTTTTTCTCTCAGAACTGCGCAAAAACTTGTATTGCGGCTCAAAACAACGGGATACATCGTTTTAGATCAAGACAAGCAAAATTCACGAGCATCGATTTTACAAGTCGTTGAAGAGTAGACGAGAGAAAGGTGTAAACGTTTTCTCTCAGAACTGCGCGAAAACTTGTATTCCGGCTCAAAACAACGGGATACATCGTTTTAGATCGAAACTAGCAAAATTCACGTGCATCGATTTCACAAGTCGTCGAAGAGTAGACGAGAGAAACGTGTAAATTTTTTCTCTCAGAACTGCGCGAAAACTTGTATTCCGGCTGAAAACAACGGGATACATCGTTTTAGATCGAAACTAGCAACATTAACGAGCATCGATTTTACAAGTCGACGAAGAGTAGACGAGAGAAAGGTGTAAATTTTTCTCTCAGAACTGCGCGAAAACTTGTATTCCAGCTCAAAACAACGGAATACATCGTTTTAGATCGAAACTAGCAAGATTAACGAGCATCGATTTTACAAGTCGCCGAAGAGTAGACGAGAGAAAGGTGTAAACTTTTTCTCTCAGAACTGCGCGAAAACTTGTATTCCGGCTCAAATAATTGAGATACATCGCTTTAGATCGACACTAGCAAGATTCACGAGCATCTATTTTACATGTCGTCGAAGAGAACGAGAGAAAGGTGTAAACTTTTTCTCTCAGAACTGTGCAAAAATTTGTATTCCGGCTCAAAACAACGGGATACATCGTTTTAGATCGAAACTAGCAAGATTCACGAGCATCGATTTTACAAGTTGTCGAAGAGTAGACGAGAGAAAGGTGTAAACGTTTTCTGTCAGAACTGCGTGAAGACTTGTATTCCGGCTCAAAACAACGGGATACATTGTTTTAGAGCGAAACTATCAAGATTCACGAGCATCGATTTTACAAGTCGTCGAAGAGTAGACGAGAGAAAGGTGTAAACTTTTTCTCTCAGAACTGCGCGAAAACTCGTATTCCGGCTCAAAACAACGGGATTCTTTGTTTTAGAGCGAAGCTATCAATATTCACGAGCATCGATTTTACAAGTCGTCGAAGAGTAGACGAGAGAAAGGTGTAAACTTTTTCTCTCAGAACTGCGCGAAAAATTGTATTCCGGCTCAAAACAACGGGATACATCGTTTTAGATTGAAAGTAGCAAAATTCACGAGCATCGATTTTACAAGTCGTCGAAGAGTAGACGAGAGAAAGGTGTAAACTTTTTCTCTCAGAACTGCGCGAAAACTTGTATTCCTGCTCAAATCATTGAGATACATCGTTTTAGATCAAAACTAGCAAGATTAACGAGCATCGATTTTACATGTCGTAGAAGAGAACGAGGGAAAGGTGTAAACTTTTTCTCTCAGAACTGCGCAAAAACTTGTATTGCGGCTCAAAACTACGGGATACATCGTTTTAGATCAAGACAAGCAAAAATCACGAGCATCGATTTTACAAGTCGTCGAAGAGTAGACGAGAGAAAGGTGTAAACTTTTTCTCTCAGAACTGCGCGAAAACTTGTATTCCGGCTCAAAACAACGGGATACATCGTTTTAGATCGAAACTAGCAAAATTCACGTGCATCGATTTCACAAGTCGTCGAAGAGTAGACGAGAGAAACGTGTAAACTTTTTCTCTCGGGACTGCGAGAAAACTTGTATTTCGGCTCAAAACAACGGGATACATCGTTTTAGATCAAGACAAGCAAAATTCACTAGCATCGATTTTACAAGTCGTCGAAGAGTAGACGAGAGAAAGGTGTAAACTTTTTCTCTCAGAACTGCGCGAAAACTTGTATTCCGGCTCAAAACAACGGGATACATCGTTTTAGATCGAAACTAGCAAAATTCACGTGCATCGATTTCACAAGTCGTCGAAGAGTAGACGAGAGAAACGTGTAAACTTTTTCTCTCGGGACTGCGAGAAAACTTGTATTTCGGCTCAAACAACTGGATACATCGTTTTAGATCGAAACTAGCAAGATTCACGAGCATCGATTTTACAAGTCGTCGAAGAGTAGACGAGAGAAAGGTGTAAATTTTTCTCTCAGTACTGCGCGAAAACGTGTATTCCGGCTCAAAAGAACGGAATACATCGTTTTAGATCGAAACTAGCAAGATTAACGAGCATCGATTTTACAAGTCGTCGAAGAGTAGACGAGAGAAAGGTGTAAACTTTTTCTCTCAGAACTGCGCGAAAACTTGTATTCCAGCTCAAAACAACGGGATACATCGTTTTAGATCGAGACTAGCAAAATTCACGAGCATCAATTTTAAAAGTCGTCGAAGAGTAGACGAGAGAAAGGTGTAAACTTTTTCTCTCAGAACTGCGCGAAAACTTGTATTCCGGCTCAAAACAACGGGATACATCGTTTTAGATCGAAAGTAGCAAAATTCACGAGCATCGATTTAACAAGTCGTCGAAGAGTAGACGAGAGAAAGGTGTAAACTTTTTCTCTCAGAACTGCGCGAAAACTCGTATTCCGGCTCAAAACAACGGGATTCTTTGTTTTAGAGCGAAACTATCAATATTCACGAGCATCGATTTTACAAGTCGTCGAAGAGTAGACGAGAGAAAGGTGTAAACTTTTTCTCTCAGAACTGCGCGGAAACTTGTATTCCGGCTCAAATAATTGAGATACATCGCTTTAGATCGAAACTAGCAAGATTCACGAGCATCGATTTTACATGTCGTCGAAGAGAACGTGAGAAAGGTGTAAACTTTTTCTCTCAGAACTGCGCAAAAAGTTGTATTCCGGCTCAAAAACAACGGGATACATCGTTTTAGATCGAAACTAGCAAGATTCACGAGCATCGATTTTACAAGTTGTCGAAGAGTAGACGAGAGAAGGGTGTAAACGTTTTCTCTCAGAACTGCGTGAAGACTTGTATTCCGGCTCAAAACAACGGGATACATCGTTTTAGATCGAAACTAGCAAGATTAACGAGCATCGATTTTACAAGTCGTCGAAGAGTAGACGAGAGAAAGGTGTAAACTTTTTCTCTCAGAACTGCGCGAAAACTTATATTCCGGCTCAAATCATTGAGATACATCGTTTTAGATCAAAACTAGCAAGATTCACGAGCATCGATTTTACATGTCGTAGAAGAGAACGAGGGAAAGGTGTAAACTTTTTCTCTCAGAACTGCGCAAAAACTTGTATTGCGGCTCAAAACAACGGGATACATCGTTTTAGATCAAGACAAGCAAAATTCACGAGCATCGATTTTACAAGTCGTTGAAGAGTAGACGAGAGAAAGGTGTAAACTTTTTCTCTCAGAACTGCGCGAAAACTTGTATTCCGGCTCAAAACAACGGGATACATGGTTTTAGATCGAAACTAGCAAAATTCACGTGCATCGAATTCACAAGTCGTCGAAGAGTAGACGAGAGAAACGTGTAAATTTTTTCTCTCAGAACTGCGCGAAAACTTGTATTCCGGCTGAAAACAACGGGATACATCGTTTTAGATCGAAACTAGCAACATTAACGAGCATCGATTTTACAAGTCGACGAAGAGTAGACGAGAGAAAGGTGTAAATTTTTCTCTCAGAACTGCGCGAAAACTTGTATTCCAGCTCAAAAAAACGGAATACATCGTTTTAGATCGAAACTAGCAAGATTAACGAGCATCGATTTTACAAGTCGCCGAAGAGTAGACGAGAGAAAGGTGTAAACTTTTTCTCTCAGAACAGCGCGAAAACTTGTATTCCGGCTCAAAACAACGGGATACATTGTTTTAGATCGAAACTATCAAGATTCACGAGCATCGATTTTGCAAGTCGTCGAAGAGTAGACGAGAGAAAGGTGTAAACTTTTTCTCCCAGAACTGCGCGAAAACTCGTTTTCGGGCTCAAAACAACGGGATACATTGTTTTAGAGCGAAACTATCAAGATTCACGAGCATCGATTTTACAAGTCGTCGAAGAGTAGACGAGAGAAAGGTGTAAACTTTTTCTCTCAGAACTGCGCGAAAACTCGTATTCCGGCTCAAAACAACGGGATTCTTTGTTTTAGAGCGAAACTATCAATATTCACGAGCATCGATTTTACAAGTCGTCGAAGAGTAGACGAGAGAAAGGTGTAAACTTTTTCTCTCAGAACTGCGCGAAAAATTGTATTCCGGCTCAAAACAACGGGATACATCGTTTTAGATTGAAAGTAGCAAAATTCACGAGCATCGATTTTACAAGTCGTCGAAGAGTAGACGAGAGAAAGGTGTAAACTTTTTCTCTCAGAACTGCGCGAAAACTTGTATTCCGGCTCAAATCATTGAGATACATCGTTTTAGATCAAAACTAGCAAGATTAACGAGCATCGATTTTACATGTCGTAGACGAGAACGAGGGAAAGGAGTAAACTTTTTCTCTCAGAACTGCGCAAAAACTTGTATTGCGGCTCAAAACTACGGGATACATCGTTTTAGATCAAGACAAGCAAAAATCACGAGCATCGATTTTACAAGTCGTCGAAGAGTAGACGAGAGAAAGGTGTAAACTTTTTCTCTCAGAACTGCGAGAAAACTTGTATTCCGGCTCAAAACAACGGGATACATCGTTTTAGATCGAAACTAGCAAAATTCACGTGCATTGATTTCACAAGTCGTCGAAGAGTAGACGAGAGAAACGTGTAAACTTTTTCTCTCGGGACTGCGAGAAAACTTGTTTTTCGGCTCAAAACAACGGGATACATCGTTTTAGATCGAAACTATCAAGATTCACGAGCATCGATTTTACAAGTCGTCACAGATTAGACGAGAGAAAGGTGTAAATTTTTCTCTCAGAACTGCGCGAAAACGTGTATTCCGGCTCAAAAGAACGGAATACATCGTTTTAGATCGAAACTAGCAAGATTAACGAGCATCGATTTTACAAGTCGTCGAAGAGTAGACGAGCGAAAGGTGTAAACTTTTTCTCTCAGAACTGCGCGAAAACTTGTATTCCAGCTCAAAACAACGGGATACATCGTTTTAGATCGAGACTAGCAAAATTCACGAGCATCAATTTTAAAAGTCGTCGAAGAGTAGACGAGAGAAAGGTGTAAACTTTTTCTCTCAGAACTGCGCGAAAACTTGTATTCCGGCTCAAAACAACGGGATACATCGTTTTAGATCGAAAGTAGAAAAATTCACGAGCATCGATTTAACAAGTCGTCGAAGAGTAGACGAGAGAAAGGTGTAAACTTTTTCTCTCAGAACTGCGCGAAAACTTGTATTCCGGCTCAAATAATTGAGATACATCGCTTTAGATCGACACTAGCAAGATTCACGAGCATCTATTTTACATGTCGTCGAAGAGAACGAGAGAAAGGTGTAAACTTTTTCTCTCAGAACTGCGCAAAAATTTGTATTCCGGCTCAAAACAACGGGATACATCGTTTTAGATCGAAACTAGCAAGATTCACGAGCATCGATTTTACAAGTTGTCGAAGAGTAGACGAGAGAAAGGTGTAAATTTTTCTCTCAGAACTGCGCGAAAACGTGTATTCCGGCTCAAAAGAACGGAATACATCGTTTTAGATCGAAACTAGCAAGATTAACGAGCATCGATTTTACAAGTCGTCGAAGAGTAGACGAAAGAAAGGTGTAAACTTTTTCTCTCAGAACTGCGCGAAAACTTGTATTCCAGCTCAAAACAACGGGATACATCGTTTTAGATCGAGACTAGCAAAATTCACGAGCATCAATTTTAAAAGTCGTCGAAGAGTAGACGAGAGAAAGGTGTAAACTTTTTCTCTCAGAACTGCGCGAAAACTTGTATTCCGGCTCAAAACAACGGGATACATCGTTTTAGATCGAAAGTAGAAAAATTCACGAGCATCGATTTAACAAGTCGTCGAAGAGTAGACGAGAGAAAGGTGTAAACTTTTTCTCTCAGAACTGCGCGAAAACTTGTATTCCGGCTCAAATAATTGAGATACATCGCTTTAGATCGACACTAGCAAGATTCACGAGCATCTATTTTACATGTCGTCGAAGAGAACGAGAGAAAGGTGTAAACTTTTTCTCTCAGAACTGCGCAAAAATTTGTATTCCGGCTCAAAACAACGGGATACATCGTTTTAGATCGAAACTAGCAAGATTCACGAGCATCGATTTTACAAGTTGTCGAAGAGTAGACGAGAGAAAGGTGTAAACGTTTTCTGTCAGAACTGCGTGAAGACTTGTATTCCGGCTCAAAACAACGGGATACATCGTTTTAGATCGAAACTAGCAAGATTAACGAGCATCGATTTTACAAGTCGACGAAGAGTAGACGAGAGAAAGGTGCAAACTTTTTCTCTCAGAACTGTGCGAAAACTTGTATTCCGGCTCAAAACAACGGGATACATCGTTTTAGATCGAAACTAGCACAATTAACGAGCATCGATTTTACAAGTCGTCGAAGAGTAGACGAGAGATAGGTGTAAACTTTTTCTGTCAGAACTGCGCGAAAACGTGTATTCCGGCTCAAAAGAACGGAATACATCGTTTTAGATCGAAACTAGCAAGATTAACGAGCATCGATTTTACAAGTCGTCGAAGAGTAGACGAAAGAAAGGTGTAAACTTTTTCTCTCAGAACTGCGCGAAAACTTGTATTCCAGCACAAAACAACGGGATACATCGTTTTAGATCGAGACTAGCAAAATTCACGAGCATCAATTTTAAAAGTCGTCGAAGAGTAGACGAGAGAAAGGTGTAAACTTTTTCTCTCAGAACTGCGCGAAAACTTGTATTCCGGCTCAAAACAACGGGATACATCGTTTTAGATCGAAAGTAGAAAAATTCACGAGCATCGATTTAACAAGTCGTCGAAGAGTAGACGAGAGAAAGGTGTAAACTTTTTCTCTCAGAACTGCGCGAAAACTTGTATTCCGGCTCAAATAATTGAGATACATCGCTTTAGATCGACACTAGCAAGATTCACGAGCATCTATTTTACATGTCGTCGAAGAGAACGAGAGAAAGGTGTAAACTTTTTCTCTCAGAACTGCGCAAAAGTTTGTATTCCGGCTCAAAACAACGGGATACATCGTTTTAGATCGAAACTAGCAAGATTCACGAGCATCGATTTTACAAGTTGTCGAAGAGTAGACGAGAGAAAGGTGTAAACGTTTTCTGTCAGAACTGCGTGAAGACTTGTATTCCGGCTCAAAACAACGGGATACATCGTTTTAGATCGAAACTAGCAAGATTAACGAGCATCGATTTTACAAGTCGACGAAGAGTAGACGAGAGAAAGGTGCAAACTTTTTCTCTCAGAACTGTGCGAAAACTTGTATTCCGGCTCAAAACAACGGGATACATCGTTTTAGATCGAAACTAGCACAATTAACGAGCATCGATTTTACAAGTCGTCGAAGAGTAGACGAGAGATAGGTGTAAACTTTTTCTGTCAGAACTGCGCGAAAACTTGTATTCCGGCTCAAAACAACGGGATACATCGTTTTAGATCGAAACTAGCAAGATTCACGAGCAACGATTTTACAAGTCGTCGCAGAGTAGACGAGAGAAAGGTGTAAATTTTTCTCTCAGAACTGCGCGAAAACTTGTATTCCGGCTCAAAACAACGAAATACATTGTTTTAGATCGAAACTATCAAGATTCACGAGCATCGATTTTACAAGTCGTCGAAGAGTAGACGAGAGAAAGGTGTAAACGTTTTCTCTCAGAACTGCGCGAAAAATTGTATTCCGGCTCAAAACAACGGGATACATCGTTTTAGATCGAAAGTCGCAAAGTTCACGAGCATCGATTTAACAAGTCGTCGAAGAGTAGACGAGAGAAAGGTGTAAACTTTTTCTCTCAGAACTGCGCGAAAACTCGTATTCCGGCTCAAAACAACGGGGTAAATTGTTTTAGAGCGAAACTATCAAAATTCACGAGCATCGATTTTACAAGTCGTCGAAGAGTAGACGAGAGAAAGGTGTAAACTTTTTCTCTCAGAACTGCGCGAAAAATTGTATTCCAGCTCAAAACAACGGGATACATCGTTTTAGATTGAAACTAGCAAGATTCACGAGCATCGATTTTACAAGTCGTCGCAGAGTAGACGAGAGAAAGGTGTAAATTTTTCTCTCAGAACTGCGCGAAAACTTGTATTCCGGCTCAAAACAACGGAATACATCGTTTTAAATCGAAACTAGCAAGATTAACGAGCATCGATTTTACAAGTCGTCGAAGAGTAGACGAGAGAAAGGTGTAAACTTTTTCTCTCAGAACTGCGCGAGAACTTGCATTCCGGCTCAAAACAAAGTGATTCATCGTTTTAGATCGAAACTATCAAGATTCACGAGCATCCATTTTACAAGTGGTCGAAGAGTAGACGAGAGAAAGGTGTAAACATTTTCTCTCAGATCTGCGCGAAAAATAGTATTCCGGCTGAAAACAACGGGATACATTGTTTTAGATCGAAAGTAGCAAAATTCACGAGCTTTGATTTTACAAGTCGTCGAAGAGTAGACGAGAGAAAGCTGTAAACTTTTTCTCTCAGAACGGCGCGAAAACCCGTATTCCGGCTCAAAACAACGGGATTCTTTGTTTTAGAGCGAAACTATCAATATTCACGAGCATCGATTTTACAAGTCGTCGAAGAGTAGACGAGAGAAAGGTGTAAACTTTTTCTCTCAGAACTGCACGAAAAATTGTATTCCGGCTCAAAACAACGGGATACATCGTTTTAGATTGAAAGTAGCAAAATTCACGAGCATCGATTTTACAAGTCGTCGAAGAGTAGACGAGAGAAAGGTGTAAACTTTTTCTCTCAGAACTGCGCGAAAACTTGTATTCCGGCTCAAATCATTGAGATACATCGTTTTAGATCAAAACTAGCAAGATTAACGAGCATCGATTTTACATGTCGTAGAAGAGAACGAGGGAAAGGTGTAAACTTTTTCTCTCAGAACTGCGCGAAAACTTGTATTGCGGCTCAAAACTACGGGATACATCGTTTTAGATCAAGACAAGCAAAAATCACGAGCATCGATTTTACAAGTCGTCGAAGAGTAGACGAGAGAAAGGTGTAAACTTTTTCTCTCAGAACTGCGCGAAAACTTGTATTCCGGCTCAAAACAACGGGATACATCGTTTTAGATCGAAACTAGCAAAATTCACGTGCATCGATTTCACAAGTCGTCGAAGAGTAGACGAGAGAAACGTGTAAACTTTTTCTCTCGGGACTGCGAGAAAACTTGTATTTCGGCTCAAAACAACGGGATACATCGTTTTAGATCGAAACTAGCAAGATTCACGAGCATCGATTTTACAAGTCGTCGAAGAGTAGACGAGAAAAAGGTGTAAACTTTTTCTCTCAGAACTGCGCGAAAACTTGTATTCCGGCTCAAAACAACGGAATACATCGTTTTAGATCGACACTAGCAAGATTAACGAGCATCGATTTTACAAGTCGTCGAAGAGTAGACGAGAGAAAGGTGTAAACGTTTTCTCTCAGAACTGCGCGAAAACTTGTATTCCGGCTCAAGACAACGGGATACATCGTTTTAGATCGAAACTATCAAGATTCACGAGCATCGATTTTACAAGTCGTCACAGAGTAGACGAGAGAAAGGTGTAAATTTTTCTCTCAGAACTGCGCGAAAACGTGTATTCCGGCTCAAAAGAACGGAATACATCGTTTTAGATCGAAACTAGCAAGATTAACGAGCATCGATTTTACAAGTCGTCGAAGAGTAGTCGAAAGAAAGGTGTAAACTTTTTCTCTCAGAACTGCGCGAAAACTTGTATTCCAGCTCAAAACAACGGGATACATCGTTTTAGATCGAGACTAGCAAAATTCACGAGCATCAATTTTAAAAGTCGTCGAAGAGTAGACGAGAGAAAGGTGTAAACTTTTTCTCTCAGAACTGCGCGAAAACTTGTATTCCGGCTCAAAACAACGAGATACATCGTTTTAGATCGAAAGTAGAAAAATTCACGAGCATCGATTTAACAAGTCGTCGAAGAGTAGACGAGAGAAAGGTGTAAACTTTTTCTCTCAGAACTGCGCGAAAACTTGTATTCCGGCTCAAATAATTGAGATACATCGCTTTAGATCGACACTAGCAAAATTCACGAGCATCTATTTTACATGTCGTCGAAGAGAACGAGAGAAAGGTGTAAACTTTTTCTCTCAGAACTGCGCAAAAATTTGTATTCCGGCTCAAAACAACGGGATACATCGTTTTAGATCGAAACTAGCAAGATTCACGAGCATCGATTTTACAAGTTGTCGAAGAGTAGACGAGAGAAAGGTGTAAACGTTTTCTGTCAGAACTGCGTGAAGACTTGTATTCCGGCTCAAAACAACGGGATACATCGTTTTAGATCGAAACTAGCAAGATTAACGAGCATCGATTTTACAAGTCGACGAAGAGTAGACGAGAGAAAGGTGCAAACTTTTTCTCTCAGAACTGTGCGAAAACTTGTATTCCGGCTCAAAACAACGGGATACATCGTTTTAGATCGAAACTAGCACAATTAACGAGCATCGATTTTACAAGTCGTCGAAGAGTAGACGAGAGATAGGTGTAAACTTTTTCTGTCAGAACTGCGCGAAAACGTGTATTCCGGCTCAAAAGAACGGAATACATCGTTTTAGATCGAAACTAGCAAGATTAACGAGCATCGATTTTACAAGTCGTCGAAGAGTAGACGAAAGAAAGGTGTAAACTTTTTCTCTCAGAACTGCGCGAAAACTTGTATTCCAGCTCAAAACAACGGGATACATCGTTTTAGATCGAGACTAGCAAAATTCACGAGCATCAATTTTAAAAGTCGTCGAAGAGTAGACGAGAGAAAGGTGTAAACTTTTTCTCTCAGAACTGCGCGAAAACTTGTATTCCGGCTCAAAACAACGGGATACATCGTTTTAGATCGAAAGTAGAAAAATTCACGAGCATCGATTTAACAAGTCGTCGAAGAGTAGACGAGAGAAAGGTGTAAACTTTTTCTCTCAGAACTGCGCGAAAACTTGTATTCCGGCTCAAATAATTGAGATACATCGCTTTAGATCGACACTAGCAAGATTCACGAGCATCTATTTTACATGTCGTCGAAGAGAACGAGAGAAAGGTGTAAACTTTTTCTCTCAGAACTGCGCAAAAATTTGTATTCCGGCTCAAAACAACGGGATACATCGTTTTAGATCGAAACTAGCAAGATTCACGAGCATCGATTTTACAAGTTGTCGAAGAGTAGACGAGAGAAAGGTGTAAACGTTTTCTGTCAGAACTGCGTGAAGACTTGTATTCCGGCTCAAAACAACGGGATACATCGTTTTAGATCGAAACTAGCAAGATTAACGAGCATCGATTTTACAAGTCGACGAAGAGTAGACGAGAGAAAGGTGCAAACTTTTTCTCTCAGAACTGTGCGAAAACTTGTATTCCGGCTCAAAACAACGGGATACATCGTTTTAGATCGAAACTAGCACAATTAACGAGCATCGATTTTACAAGTCGTCGAAGAGTAGACGAGAGATAGGTGTAAACTTTTTCTGTCAGAACTGCGCGAAAACTTGTATTCCGGCTCAAAACAACGGGATACATCGTTTTAGATCGAAACTAGCAAGATTCACGAGCAACGATTTTACAAGTCGTCGCAGAGTAGACGAGAGAAAGGTGTAAATTTTTCTCTCAGAACTGCGCGAAAACTTGTATTCCGGCTCAAAACAACGAAATACATTGTTTTAGATCGAAACTATCAAGATTCACGAGCATCGATTTTACAAGTCGTCGAAGAGTAGACGAGAGAAAGGTGTAAACGTTTTCTCTCAGAACTGCGCGAAAAATTGTATTCCGGCTCAAAACAACGGGATACATCGTTTTAGATCGAAAGTCGCAAAGTTCACGAGCATCGATTTAACAAGTCGTCGAAGAGTAGACGAGAGAAAGGTGTAAACTTTTTCTCTCAGAACTGCGCGAAAACTCGTATTCCGGCTCAAAACAACGGGGTAAATTGTTTTAGAGCGAAACTATCAAAATTCACGAGCATCGATTTTACAAGTCGTCGAAGAGTAGACGAGAGAAAGGTGTAAACTTTTTCTCTCAGAACTGCGCGAAAAATTGTATTCCAGCTCAAAACAACGGGATACATCGTTTTAGATTGAAACTAGCAAGATTCACGAGCATCGATTTTACAAGTCGTCGCAGAGTAGACGAGAGAAAGGTGTAAATTTTTCTCTCAGAACTGCGCGAAAACTTGTATTCCGGCTCAAAACAACGGAATACATCGTTTTAAATCGAAACTAGCAAGATTAACGAGCATCGATTTTACAAGTCGTCGAAGAGTAGACGAGAGAAAGGTGTAAACTTTTTCTCGCAGAACTGCGCGAGAACTTGCATTCCGGCTCAAAACAAAGTGATTCATCGTTTTAGATCGAAACTATCAAGATTCACGAGCATCCATTTTACAAGTCGTCGAAGAGTAGACGAGAGAAAGGTGTAAACATTTTCTCTCAGATCTGCGCGAAAAATAGTATTCCGGCTCAAAACAACGGGATACATTGTTTTAGATCGAAAGTAGCAAAATTCACGAGCTTTGATTTAACAAGTCGTCGAAGAGTAGACGAGAGAAAGGTGTAAACTTTTTCTCTCAGAACTGCGCGAAAACTCGTATTCCAGCTCAAAACAACGGGATACATCGTTTTAGATTGAAACTAGCAAAATTCACGAGCATCAATTTTAAAAGTCGTCGAAGAGTAGACGAGAGAAAGGTGTAAACTTTTTCTCTCAGAACTGCGCGAAAACTTGTATTCCGGCTCAAAACAACGGGATACATCGTTTTAGATCGAAAGTCGCAAAATTCACGAGCATCGATTTAACAAGTCGTCGAAGAGTAGACGAGAGAAAGGTGTAAACTTTTTCTCTCAGAACTGCGCGAAAACTCGTATTCCGGCTCAAAACAACGGGGTAAATTGTTTTAGAGCGAAACTATCAAAATTCACGAGCATCGATTTTACAAGTCGTCGAAAAGTAGACGAGAGAAAGGTGTAAACTTTTTCTCTCAGAACTGCGCGAAAAATTGTATTCCAGCTCAAAACAACGGGATACATCGTTTTAGATTGAAACTAGCAAGATTCACGAGCATCGATTTTACAAGTCGTCGCAGAGTAGACGAGAGAAAGGTGTAAATTTTTCTCTCAGAACTGCGCGAAAACTTGTATTCCGGCTCAAAACAACGGAGTACATCGTTTTAAATCGAAACTAGCAAGATTAACGAGCATCGATTTTACAAGTCGTCGAAGAGTAGACGAGAGAAAGGTGTAAACGTTTTCTCTCAGAACTGCGCGAGAACTTGTATTCCGGCTCAAAACAAAGTGATTCATCGTTTTAGATCGAAACTATCAAGATTCACGAGCATCCATTTTACAAGTCGTCGAAGAGTAGACGAGAGAAAGGTGTAAACATTTTCTCTCAGATCTGCGCGAAAAATAGTATTCCGGTTCAAAACAACGGGATACATTGTTTTAGATCGAAAGTAGCAAAATTCACGAGCTTTGATTTAACAAGTCGTCGAAGAGTAGACGAGAGAAAGGTGTAAACTTTTTCTCTCAGAACTGCGCGAAAACTTGTATTCCAGCTCAAAACAACGGGATACATCGTTTTAGATCGAAACTAGCAAAATTCACGAGCATCAATTTTAAAAGTCGTCGAAGAGTAGACGAGAGAAAGGTGTAAACTTTTTCTCTCAGAACTGCGCGAAAACTTGTATTCCGGCTCAAAACAACGGGATACATTGTTTTAGGTCGAAAGTAGCAAAATTCACGAGCATCGATTTAACAAGTCGTCGAAGAGTAGACGAGAGAAAGGTGTAAACTTTTTCTCTCAGAACTGCGCGAAAACTTGTGTTCCGGCTCAAATAATTGAGATACATCGCTTTAGATCGAAACTAGCAAGATTCACGAGCATCGATTTTACAAGTCGTCGAAGAGAACGAGAGAAAGGTGTAAACTTTTTCTCTCAGAACTGCGCAAAAATTTGTATTCCGGCTCAAAACAACGGGATACATCGTTTTAGATCGAAACTAGCAAGATTCACGAGCATCGATTTTACAAGTCGTCGAAGAGTAGACGAGAGAAAGGTGTAAACTTTTTCTCTCAGAACTGCGCGAAAACTCGCATTCCGTCTCAAAACAACGAGATTCATTGTTTTAGAGCGAAACTATCAATATTCACGAGCATCGATTTTACAAGTCGTCGAAGAGTAGACGAGAGAAAGGTGTAAACTTTTTCTCTCAGAACTGCGCGAAAAATTGTATTCCGGCTCAAAACAACGGGATACATCGTTTTAGATCGAAAGTAGCAAAATTCACGAGCATCAATTTAACTAGTCGTCGAAGAGTAGACGAGAGAAAGGTGTAAACTTTTTCTCTCAGAACTGCGCGAAAACTTGTATTCCGGCTCAAATCATTGAGATACATCGTTTTAGATCAAAACTAGCAAGATTCACGAGCATCGATTTTACAAGTCGTCGAAGAGTAGACGAGAGAAAGGTGTAAACTTTTTCTCTCAGAACTGCGCGAAAACTTGTATTCCGGCTCAAATCATTGAGATACATCGTTTTAGATCAAAACTAGCAAGATTCACGAGCATCGATTTTACAAGTCGTCGAAGAGTAGACGAGAGAAAGGTGTAAACTTTTTCTCTCAGAACTGCGCGAAAAATTGTATTCCGGCTCAAAACAACGGGATACATCGTTTTAGATCGAAAGTAGCAAAATTCACGAGCATCAATTTAACTAGTCGTCGAAGAGTAGACGAGAGAAAGGTGTAAACTTTTTCTCTCAGAACTGCGCGAAAACTCGTATTCCGGCTCAAAACAACGGGGTAAATTGTTTTAGAGCGAAACTATCAAAATTCACGAGCATCGATTTTACAAGTCGTCGAAGAGTAGACGAGAGAAAGGTGTAAACTTTTTCTCTCAGAACTGCGCGAAAAATTGTATTCCAGCTCAAAACAACGGGATACATCGTTTTAGATTGAAACTAGCAAGATTCACGAGCATCGATTTTACAAGTCGTCGCAGAGTAGACGAGAGAAAGGTGTAAATTTTTCTCTCAGAACTGCGCGAAAACTTGTATTCCGGCTCAAAACAACGGAATACATTGTTTTAAATCGAAACTAGCAAGATTAACGAGCATCGATTTTACAAGTCGTCGAAGAGTAGACGAGAGAAAGGTGTAAACTTTTTCTCTCAGAACTGCGCGAGAACTTGCATTCCGGCTCAAAACAAAGTGATTCATCGTTTTAGATCGAAACTATCAAGATTCACGAGCATCCATTTTACAAGTCGTCGAAGAGTAGACGAGAGAAAGGTGTAAACATTTTCTCTCAGATCTGCGCGAAAAATAGTATTCCGGCTCAAAACAACGGGATACATTGTTTTAGATCGAAAGTAGCAAAATTCACGAGCTTTGATTTAACAAGTCGTCGAAGAGTAGACGAGAGAAAGGTGTAAACTTTTTCTCTCAGAACTGCGCGAAAACTCGTATTCCAGCTCAAAACAACGGGATACATCGTTTTAGATCGAAACTAGCAAAATTCACGAGCATCAATTTTAAATGTCGTCGAAGAGTAGACGAGAGAAAGGTGTAAACTTTTTCTCTCAGAACTGCGCGAAAACTTGTATTCCGGCTCAAAACAACGGGATACATCGTTTTAGATCGAAAGTCGCAAAATTCACGAGCATCGATTTAACAAGTCGTCGAAGAGTAGACGAGAGAAAGGTGTAAACTTTTTCTCTCAGAACTGCGCGAAAACTCGTATTCCGGCTCAAAACAACGGGGTAAATTGTTTTAGAGCGAAACTATCAAAATTCACGAGCATCGATTTTACAAGTCGTCGAAAAGTAGACGAGAGAAAGGTGTAAACTTTTTCTCTCAGAACTGCGCGAAAAATTGTATTCCAGCTCAAAACAACGGGATACATCGTTTTAGATTGAAACTAGCAAGATTCACGAGCATCGATTTTACAAGTCGTCGCAGAGTAGACGAGAGAAAGGTGTAAATTTTTCTCTCAGAACTGCGCGAAAACTTGTATTCCGGCTCAAAACAACGGAGTACATCGTTTTAAATCGAAACTAGCAAGATTAACGAGCATCGATTTTACAAGTCGTCGAAGAGTAGACGAGAGAAAGGTGTAAACGTTTTCTCTCAGAACTGCGCGAGAACTTGTATTCCGGCTCAAAACAAAGTGATTCATCGTTTTAGATCGAAACTATCAAGATTCACGAGCATCCATTTTACAAGTCGTCGAAGAGTAGACGAGAGAAAGGTGTAAACATTTTCTCTCAGATCTGCGCGAAAAATAGTATTCCGGTTCAAAACAACGTGATACATTGTTTTAGATCGAAAGTAGCAAAATTCACGAGCTTTGATTTAACAAGTCGTCGAAGAGTAGACGAGAGAAAGGTGTAAACTTTTTCTCTCAGAACTGCGCGAAAACTTGTATTCCAGCTCAAAACAACGGGATACATCGTTTTAGATCGAAACTAGCAAAATTCACGAGCATCAATTTTAAAAGTCGTCGAAGAGTAGACGAGAGAAAGGTGTAAACTTTTTCTCTCAGAACTGCGCGAAAACTTGTATTCCGGCTCAAAACAACGGGATACATTGTTTTAGGTCGAAAGTAGCAAAATTCACGAGCATCGATTTAACAAGTCGTCGAAGAGTAGACGAGAGAAAGGTGTAAACTTTTTCTCTCAGAACTGCGCGAAAACTTGTGTTCCGGCTCAAATAATTGAGATACATCGCTTTAGATCGAAACTAGCAAGATTCACGAGCATCGATTTTACAAGTCGTCGAAGAGAACGAGAGAAAGGTGTAAACTTTTCTCTCAGAACTGCGCAAAAATTTGTATTCCGGCTCAAAACAACGGGATACATCGTTTTAGATTGAAACTAGCAAGATTCACGAGCATCGATTTTACAAGTCGTCGAAGAGTAGACGAGAGAAAGGTGTAAACTTTTTCTCTCAGAACTGCGCGAAAACTCGCATTCCGTCTCAAAACAACGAGATTCATTGTTTTAGAGCGAAACTATCAATATTCACGAGCATCGATTTTACAAGTCGTCGAAGAGTAGACGAGAGAAAGGTGTAAACTTTTTCTCTCAGAACTGCGCGAAAAATTGTATTCCGGCTCAAAACAACGGGATACATCGTTTTAGATCGAAAGTAGCAAAATTCACGAGCATCAATTTAACTAGTCGTCGAAGAGTAGACGAGAGAAAGGTGTAAACTTTTTCTCTCAGAACTGCGCGAAAACTTGTATTCCGGCTCAAATCATTGAGATACATCGTTTTAGATCAAAACTAGCAAGATTCACGAGCATCGATTTTACAAGTCGTCGAAGAGTAGACGAGAGAAAGGTGTAAACTTTTTCTCTCAGAACTGCGCGAAAACTCGCATTCCGTCTCAAAACAACGGGATTCATTGTTTTAGAGCGAAACTACCAATATTCACGAGCATCGATTTTACAAGTCGTCGAAGAGTAGACGAGAGAAAGGTGTAAACTTTTTCTCTCAGAACTGCGCGAAAAATTGTATTCCGGCTCAAAACAACGGGATACATCGTTTTAGATCGAAAGTAGCAAAATTCACGAGCATCAATTTAACTAGTCGTCGAAGAGTAGACGAGAGAAAGGTGTAAACTTTTTCTCTCAGAACTGCGCGAAAACTTGTATTCCGGCTCAAATCATTGAGATACATCGTTTTAGATCAAAACTAGCAAGATTCACGAGCATCGATTTTACATGTCGTAGAAGAGAACGAGGGAAAGGTGTAAACTTTTTCTCTCAGAACTGCGCAAAAACTTGTATTGCGGCTCAAAACAACGGGATACATCGTTTTAGATCAAGACAAGCAAAATTCACTAGCATCGATTTTACAAGTCGTCGAAGAGTAGACGAGAGAAAGGTGTAAACTTTTTCTCTCAGAACTGCGCGAAAACTTGTATTCCGGCTCAAAACAACGGGATACATCGTTTTAGATCGAAACTATCAAGATTCACGAGCATCGATTTTACAAGTCGTCACAGAGTAGACGAGAGAAAGGTGTAAATTTTTCTCTCAGAACTGCGCGAAAACGTGTATTCCGGCTCAAAAGAACGGAATACATCGTTTTAGATCGAAACTAGCAAGATTAACGAGCATCGATTTTACAAGTCGTCGAAGAGTAGACGAGAGAAAGGTGTAAACTTTTTCTCTCAGAACTGCGCGAAAACTTGTATTCCAGCTCAAAACAACGGGATACATCGTTTTAGATCGAGACTAGCAAAATTCACGAGCATCAATTTTAAAAGTCGTCGAAGAGTAGACGAGAGAAAGGTGTAAACTTTTTCTCTCAGAACTGCGCGAAAACTTGTATTCCGGCTCAAAACAACGGGATACATCGTTTTAGATCGAAAGTAGCAAAATTCACGAGCATCGATTTAACAAGTCGTCGAAGAGTAGACGAGAGAAAGGTGTAAACTTTTTCTCTCAGAACTGCGCGAAAACTCGTATTCCGGCTCAAAACAACGGGATTCTTTGTTTTAGAGCGAAACTATCAATATTCACGAGCATCGATTTTACAAGTCGTCGAAGAGTAGACGAGAGAAAGGTGTAAACTTTTTCTCTCAGAACTGCGCGAAAAATTGTATTCCGGCTCAAAACAACGGGATACATTGTTTTAGAGCGAAACTATCAAGATTCACGAGCATCGATTTTACAAGTCGTCGAAGAGTAGACGAGAGAAAGGTGTAAACGTTTTCTCTCATAACTGCGCGAAAACTCGTATTCCGGCTCAAAACAACGGGATTCTTTGTTTTAGAGCGAAACTATCAATATTCACGAGCATCGATTTTACAAGTCGTCGAAGAGTAGACGAGAGAAAGGTGTAAACTTTTTCTCTCAGAACTGCGCGAAAAATTGTATTCCGGCTCAAAACAACGGGATACATCGTTTTAAATCGAAAGTAGCAAATTTCACGAGCATCGATTTTACAAGTCGTCGAAGAGTAGATGAGAGAAAGGTGTAAACTTTTTCTCTCAGAACTGCGCGAAAACTTGTATTCCGGCTCAAATCATTGAGATACATCGTTTTAGATCAAAACTAGCAAGATTCACGAGCATCGATTTTACATGTCGTAGAAGAGAACGAGGGAAAGGTGTAAACTTTTTCTCTCAGAACTGCGCAAAAACTTGTATTGCGGCTCAAAACAACGGGATACATCGTTTTAGATCAAGACAAGCAAAATTCACGAGCATCGATTTTACAAGTCGTCGAAGAGTAGACGAGAGAAAGGTGTAAACGTTTTCTCTCAGAACTGCGCGAAAACTTGTATTCCGGCTCAAAACAACGGATACATCGTTTTAGATCGAAACTAGCAAAATTCACGTGCATCGATTTCACAAGTCGTCGAAGAGTAGACGAGAAAAACGTGTAAATTTTTTCTCTCAGAACTGCGCGAAAACTTGTATTCCGGCTGAAAACAACGGGATACATCGTTTTAGATCGAAACTAGCAACATTAACGAGCATCGATTTTACAAGTCGACGAAGAGTAGACGAGAGAAAAGGTGTAAATTTTTCTCTCAGAACTGCGCGAAAACTTGTATTCCAGCTCAAAACAACGGAATACATCGTTTTAGATCGAAACTAGCAAGATTAACGAGCATCGATTTACAAGTCGTCGAAGAGTAGACGAGAGAAAGGTGTAAACTTTTTCTCTCAGAACTGCGCGAAAACTTGTATTCCGGCTCAAATCATTGAGATACATCGTTTTAGATCAAAACTAGCAAGATTCACGAGCATCGATTTTACATGTCGTAGAAGAGAACGAGGGAAAGGTCTAAACTTTTTCTCTCAGAACTGCGCAAAAACTTGTATTGCGGGCTCAAAACTACGGGATACATCGTTTTAGATCAAGACAAGCAAAAATCACGAGCATCGATTTTACAAGTCGTCGAAGAGTAGACGAGAGAAAGGTGTAAACTTTTTCTCTCAGAACTGCGCGAAAACTTGTATTCCGGCTCAAAACAACGGGATACATCGTTTTAGATCGAAACTAGCAAAATTCACGTGCATCGATTTCACAAGTCGTCGAAGAGTAGACGAGAGAAACGTGTAAACTTTTTCTCTCGGGACTGCGAGAAAACTTGTATTTCGGCTCAAAACAACGGGATACATCGTTTGAGATCGAAACTAGCAAGATTCACGAGCATCGATTTTACAAGTCGTCAAAGAGTAGACGAGAAAAAGGTGTAAACTTTTTCTCTCAGAACTGCGCGAAAACTTGTATTCCGGCTCAAAACAACGGAATACATCGTTTTAGATCGACACTAGCAAGATTAACGAGCGTCGATTTCACAAGTCGTCGAAGAGTAGACGAGAGAAAGGTGTAAACGTTTTCTCTCAGAACTGCGCGAAAACTTGTATTCCGGCTCAAAACAACGGGATACATCGTTTTAGATCGAAACTATTAAGATTCACGAGCATCGATTTTACAAGTCGTCACAGAGTAGACGAGAGAAAGGTGTAAATTTTTCTCTCAGAACTGCGCGAAAACGTGTATTCCGGCTCAAAAGAACGGAATACATCGTTTTAGATCGAAACTAGCAAGATTAACGAGCATCGATTTTACAAGTCGTCGAAGAATAGACGAGAGAAAGGTGTAAACGTTTTCTCTCAGAACTGCGCGAAAACTTGTATTCCGGCTCAAATAATTGAGATACATCGCTTTAGATCGACACTAGCAAGATTCACGAGCATCTATTTTACATGTCGTCGAAGAGAACGAGAGAAAGGTGTAAACTTTTTCTCTCAGAACTGCGCAAAAATTTGTATTCCGGCTCAAAACAACGGGATACATCGTTTTAGATCGAAACTAGCACAATTAACGAGCATCGATTTTACAAGTCGTCGAAGAGTAGACGAGAGATAGGTGTAAACTTTTTCTGTCAGAACTGCGCGAAAACTTGTATTCCGGCTCAAAACAACGGGATACATCGTTTTAGATCGAAACTAGCAAGATTCACGAGCAACGATTTTACAAGTCGTCGCAGAGTAGACGAGAGAAAGGTGTAAATTTTTCTCTCAGAACTGCGCGAAAACTTGTATTCCGGCTCAAAACAACGAAATACATTGTTTTAGATCGAAACTATCAAGATTCACGAGCATCGATTTTACAAGTCGTCGAAGAGTAGACGAGAGAAAAGTGTAAACGTTTTCTCTCAGAACTGCGCGAAAAATTGTATTCCGGCTCAAAACAACGGGATACATCGTTTTAGATCGAAAGTCGCAAAATTCACGAGCATCGATTTAACAAGTCGTCGAAGAGTAGACGAGAGAAAGGTGTAAACTTTTTCTCTCAGAACTGCGCGAAAACTCGTATTCCGGCTCAAAACAACGGGATTCTTTGTTTTAGAGCGAAACTATCAATATTCACGAGCATCGATTTTACAAGTCGTCGAAGAGTAGACGAGAGAAAGGTGTAAACTTTTTCTCTCAGAACTGCGCGAAAAATTGTATTCCGGCTCAAAACAACGGGATACATTGTTTTAGAGCGAAACTATCAAGATTCACGAGCATCGATTTTACAAGTCGTCGAAGAGTAGACGAGAGAAAGGTGTAAACGTTTTCTCTCATAACTGCGCGAAAACTCGTATTCCGGCTCAAAACAACGGGATTCTTTGTTTTAGAGCGAAACTATCAATATTCACGAGCATCGATTTTACAAGTCGTCGAAGAGTAGACGAGAGAAAGGTGTAAACTTTTTCTCTCAGAACTGCGCGAAAAATTGTATTCCGGCTCAAAACAACGGGATACATCGTTTTAGATCGAAAGTAGCAAATTTCACGAGCATCGATTTTACAAGTCGTCGAAGAGTAGATGAGAGAAAGGTGTAAACTTTTTCTCTCAGAACTGCGCGAAAACTTGTATTCCGGCTCAAATCATTGAGATACATCGTTTTAGATCAAAACTAGCAAGATTCACGAGCATCGATTTTACATGTCGTAGAAGAGAACGAGGGAAAGGTGTAAACTTTTCCTCTCAGAACTGCGCAAAAACTTGTATTGCGGCTCAAAACAACGGGATACATCGTTTTAGATCAAGACAAGCAAAATTCACGAGCATCGATTTTACAAGTCGTCGAAGAGTAGACGAGAGAAAGGTGTAAACTTTTTCTCTCAGAACTGCGCGAAAACTTGTATTCCGGCTCAAAACAACGGGATACATCGTTTTAGATCGAAACTAGCAAAATTCACGTGCATCGATTTCACAAGTCGTCGAAGAGTAGACGAGAAAAACGTGTAAATTTTTTCTCTCAGAACTGCGCGAAAACTTGTATTCCGGCTGAAAACAACGGGATACATCGTTTTAGATCGAAACTAGCAACATTAACGAGCATCGATTTTACAAGTCGACGAAGAGTAGACGAGAGAAAGGTGTAAATTTTTCTCTCAGAACTGCGCGAAAACTTGTATTCCAGCTCAAAACAACGGAATACATCGTTTTAGATCGAAACTAGCAAGATTAACGAGCATCGATTTTACAAGTCGTCGAAGAGTAGACGAGAGAAAGGTGTAAACTTTTTCTCTCAGAACTGCGCGAAAACTTGTATTCCGGCTCAAATCATTGAGATACATCGTTTTAGATCAAAACTAGCAAGATTCACGAGCATCGATTTTACATGTCGTAGAAGAGAACGAGGGAAAGGTCTAAACTTTTTCTCTCAGAACTGCGCAAAAACTTGTATTGCGGCTCAAAACTACGGGATACATCGTTTTAGATCAAGACAAGCAAAAATCACGAGCATCGATTTTACAAGTCGTCGAAGAGTAGACGAGAGAAAGGTGTAAACTTTTTCTCTCAGAACTGCGCGAAAACTTGTATTCCGGCTCAAAACAACGGGATACATCGTTTTAGATCGAAACTAGCAAAATTCACGTGCATCGATTTCACAAGTCGTCGAAGAGTAGACGAGAGAAACGTGTAAACTTTTTCTCTCGGGACTGCGAGAAAACTTGTATTTCGGCTCAAAACAACGGGATACATCGTTTGAGATCGAAACTAGCAAGATTCACGAGCATCGATTTTACAAGTCGTCAAAGAGTAGACGAGAAAAAGGTGTAAACTTTTTCTCTCAGAACTGCGCGAAAACTTGTATTCCGGCTCAAAACAACGGAATACATCGTTTTAGATCGACACTAGCAAGATTAACGAGCGTCGATTTTACAAGTCGTCGAAGAGTAGACGAGAGAAAGGTGTAAACGTTTTCTCTCAGAACTGCGCGAAAACTTGTATTCCGGCTCAAAACAACGGGATACATCGTTTTAGATCGAAACTATTAAGATTCACGAGCATCGATTTTACAAGTCGTCACAGAGTAGACGAGAGAAAGGTGTAAATTTTTCTCTCAGAACTGCGCGAAAACGTGTATTCCGGCTCAAAAGAACGGAATACATCGTTTTAGATCGAAACTAGCAAGATTAACGAGCATCGATTTTACAAGTCGTCGAAGAATAGACGAGAGAAAGGTGTAAACGTTTTCTCTCAGAACTGCGCGAAAACTTGTATTCCGGCTCAAATAATTGAGATACATCGCTTTAGATCGACACTAGCAAGATTCACGAGCATCTATTTTACATGTCGTCGAAGAGAACGAGAGAAAGGTGTAAACTTTTTCTCTCAGAACTGCGCAAAAATTTGTATTCCGGCTCAAAACAACGGGATACATCGTTTTAGATCGAAACTAGCACAATTAACGAGCATCGATTTTACAAGTCGTCGAAGAGTAGACGAGAGATAGGTGTAAACTTTTTCTGTCAGAACTGCGCGAAAACTTGTATTCCGGCTCAAAACAACGGGATACATCGTTTTAGATCGAAACTAGCAAGATTCACGAGCAACGATTTTACAAGTCGTCGCAGAGTAGACGAGAGAAAGGTGTAAATTTTTCTCTCAGAACTGCGCGAAAACTTGTATTCCGGCTCAAAACAACGAAATACATTGTTTTAGATCGAAACTATCAAGATTCACGAGCATCGATTTTACAAGTCGTCGAAGAGTAGACGAGAGAAAAGTGTAAACGTTTTCTCTCAGAACTGCGCGAAAAATTGTATTCCGGCTCAAAACAACGGGATACATCGTTTTAGATCGAAAGTCGCAAAATTCACGAGCATCGATTTAACAAGTCGTCGAAGAGTAGACGAGAGAAAGGTGTAAACTTTTTCTCTCAGAACTGCGCGAAAACTCGTATTCCGGCTCAAAACAACGGGGTAAATTGTTTTAGAGCGAAACTATCAAAATTCACGAGCATCGATTTTACAAGTCGTCGAAGAGTAGACGAGAGAAAGGTGTAAACTTTTTCTCTCAGAACTGCGCGAAAAATTGTATTCCAGCTCAAAACAACGGGATACATCGTTTTAGATTGAAACTAGCAAGATTCACGAGCATCGATTTTACAAGTCGTCGCAGAGTAGACGAGAGAAAGGTGTAAATTTTTCTCTCACAACTGCGCGAAAACTTGTATTCCGGCTCAAAACAATGGAATACATCGTTTTAAATCGAAACTAGCAAGATTAACGAGCATCGATTTTACAAGTCGTCGAAGAGTAGACGAGAGAAAGGTGTAAACTTTTTCTCTCAGAACTGCGCGAGAACTTGTATTCCGGCTCAAAACAAAGTGATTCATCGTTTTAGATCGAAACTATCAAGATTCACGAGCATCCATTTTACAAGTCGTCGAAGAGTAGACGAGAGAAAGGTGTAAACTTTTTCTCTCAGATCTGCGCGAAAAATAGTATTCCGGCTCCAAACAACGGGATACATCGTTTTAGATCGAAAGTAGCAAACTTCACGAGCTTTGATTTAACAAGTCGTCGAAGAGTAGACGAGAGAAAGGTGTAAACTTTTTCTCTCAGAACTGCGCGAAAACTTGTATTCCGGCTCAAATAATTGAGATACATCGCTTTAGATCGAAACTAGCAAGATTCACGAGCATCGATTTTACAAGTCGTCGAAGAGAACGAGAGAAAGGTGTAAACTTTTTCTCTCAGAACTGCGCAAAAATTTGTATTCCGGCTCAAAACAACGGGATACATCGTTTTAGATCGAAACTAGCAAGATTCACGAGCATCGATTTTACAAGTCGTCGAAGAGTAGACGAGAGAAAGGTGTAAACTTTTTCTCTCAGAACTGCGCGAAAACTCGCATTCCGTCTCAAAACAACGGGATTCATTGTTTTAGAGCGAAACTATCAATATTCACGAGCATCGATTTTACAAGTCGTCGAAGAGTAGACGAGAGAAAGGTGTAAACTTTTTCTCTCAGAACTGCGCGAAAAATTGTATTCCGGCTCAAAACAACGGGATACATCGTTTTAGATCGAAAGTAGCAAAATTCACGAGCATCAATTTAACTAGTCGTCGAAGAGTAGACGAGAGAAAGGTGTAAACTTTTTCTCTCAGAACTGCGCGAAAACTTGTATTCCGGCTCAAATCATTGAGATACATCGTTTTAGATCAAAACTAGCAAGATTCACGAGCATCGATTTTACATGTCGTAGAAGAGAACGAGGGAAAGGTGTAAACTTTTTCTCTCAGAACTGCGCAAAAACTTGTATTGCGGGTCAAAACAACGGGATACATCGTTTTAGATCAAG
The DNA here is from genome assembly GCF_052857255.1 of Amblyomma americanum. Taxonomy (NCBI): domain Eukaryota; kingdom Metazoa; phylum Arthropoda; class Arachnida; order Ixodida; family Ixodidae; genus Amblyomma; species Amblyomma americanum. The sequence goes on along the minus strand of NW_027526590.1, from coordinate 120,123 downwards.
ACAAGCAAAATTCACGAGCATCGATTTTACAAGTCGTCGAAGAGTAGACGAGAGAAAGGTGTAAACTTTTTCTCTCAGAACTGCGCGAAAACTTGTATTCCGGCTCAAATCATTGAGATACATCGTTTTAGATCAAAACTAGCAAGATTCACGAGCATCGATTTTACATGTCGTAGAAGAGAACAAAGAAAAGGTGGAAACTTTTTCTCTCAGAACTGCGCGAAAACATGTATTCCGGCTCAAAACAACGGGATACATCGTTTTAGATCGAAACTAGCAAGATTCACGAGCAACGATTTTACAAGTCGTCGCAGAGTAGACGAGAGAAAGGTGTAAATTTTTCTCTCAGAACTGCGCGAAAACTTGTATTCCGGCTCAAAACAACGAAATACATTGTTTTAGATCGAAACTATCAAGATTCACGAGCATCAATTTAAAAGTCGTCGAAGAGTAGACGAGAGAAAGGTGTAAACGTTTTCTCTCAGAACTGCGCGAAAAATTGTATTCCGGCTCAAAACAACGGGATACATCGTTTTAGATCGAAAGTCGCAAATTCACGAGCATCGATTTAACAAGTCGTCGAAGAGTAGACGAGAGAAAGGTGTAAACTTTTTCTCTCAGAACTGCGCGAAAACTCGTATTCCGGCTCAAAACAACGGGGTAAATTGTTTTAGAGCGAAACTATCAAAATTCACGAGCATCGATTTTACAAGTCGTCGAAGAGTAGACGAGAGAAAGGTGTAAACTTTTTCTCTCAGAACTGCGCGAAAAATTGTATTCCGGCTCAAAACAACGGGATACATCGTTTTAGATTGAAACTAGCAAGATTCACGAGCATCAATTTTGCAAGTCGTCGCAGAGTAGACGAGAGAAAGGTGTGACATTCCGTGTGTGCTACGAGGATCCACGTTCGACGGCGCGGCGTAGACGGAGACCCGTGACAGCGGCATCATCAATTACCCAGCCATGCTCTTGAGTGACGACCAGAACAACCGGGCCCGCCGCCGCCCCGGGGAAACAGGCTTTATCCTCCCCAATTTCCGGGCACATTCCAGGACAAGGGAGCTGTCAGCCAGCTGCCAGAGCGCGCCGTACCACAGCCGACGCTATGCGCTACCGCGAAGACAACATTCTTTCCCTCCCCCCCCTTTGTCGTGGGCTATCGCCGGGAAGGCACCCCCAGCTTCCCAGAAGGGCCGTGACGGACACCTGTCAGACAGACAGGCAGTACTCGCCAAGAATGTGGAAAGACAGGCGCTAGTGAATTAGCTCCGAAGAGAGAGCCTGTGTATACTCTCACTTGAGAGAGAGTGGTGGCGTTTTTGTTGTTTATTTAGTTTGTATTGTTAACAGACTCTGGGGTCGAGGCTAAGCCCAACCCAAGGGGTGGTCCCCATCTCGCATGTTATTTTGGATTGGAGAATTGATGCTTTGGGCGGGCCACTGGAAATGACCGCCCTTAGTCCTTTGTTAATCAAGTGCTTAAAAGCGCATGTAAACGGATGCAGTTCAGTCTGAGCTGGGGCTCCATGCTTAGCATGTAATGTGATGCTACTTAGGCACTAACCTGCCCGGTCGATGAGTAAAGTAGTGAAAAGTTTGTTCTTTTGTAAATTCAGTTCTGCTTTTTCCAGTTTAACTCTCTGTATATGTATGTTGTAAAATTATGCTCTGCTGTCATCATCTACAAGCTCGCCTCCTGTTCATCTTCCAAGCCAAACGACACTAGAGGAAGGGTTTGTGAACCATCCTCGAAGAAACGGACGACTACTGAAATTCTACTGCAAGCACGCTCAGGACGACATCGTTCGCGAAGAGGGCCTTCAGCGCCGAAGCCCGACGGCGTGCAGCTTCTGCCAGCAACCGCTCGAGCCCAACTCCGGAGCCACTCCATCGCCCCCATGAAGTCGTCGGCACGTAAGCTCGGACGCCCCAGCCTCTGATGTATAATCTTATTTATGTGTAATTATTGAATATACCTGTTTGTTTAAACTGAGCCATACGGTGTCTCTTTGCCTCTCCGTCCCGTGTGGACCTGCGCATTATGGGGGTCATCACACTGGTGTCAGAAGTGGGGTCTCAAAAGCAAATGTCCTCTGAATGCGGTGACATTCATGACTTCAAAATTGTAATCAAAAGGGAATCACGGGACTGATTGTGGGACTTTTACCCCCATTTGAGAGGCTTGAGGCACTGGAGGGCTTCAAAAAAAAAATGACTGTATCTGAGGGAGCTCCCACTCCACAGCCGTCGCTCGGAGCAAGCATGCTGGCATTAGGAAGCGTCATTCCGACGTTTACGGGAGATAAGACAGGGGTTCCAATCTGCGATTTCTTTTCCATGCTAGAAGAGATTGGGAAAATGGGGGGATGGTCCGATGCTCAAATGCTGGGAATGGCGAGGTGTAAGATGGCAGGAGCTGCTGATGATTTTGCCTGGCGAGACGAAAAAGTAAAATCCACAAAATCATTTGCGGAATTTAAGAAGCTCGCGTTTGAGCATTTCGACACTGAACCACGTCACGTGCGGGTACAGAGGTTCCGTGACGCCGGACAGATGGTAGGGGAGGACGTGCGAACATTTGCGTCGCGGCTTCAGCGCCTAGCACGCGATACGTTAAGCAGGGAGGAGGAAGGAGACCAGCTAAGGAAGAAATACGCGGAGGATATACTTAAAGAGGAAATGACCGCTTTGTTCGTGGCCGGTCCTCAAGACCCCGTGCGCCGGTTCGTGCTCTCGCGCAAGCCGAGCAATTTCGACCAAGCCGTGGAGGCCGCATTGGATGAGGAACAAAATGAGGCGTTAACGACAGCCGCAGCGAGAGTACGCGTCATAGAGAGAGCGGTGCTCAACCCTGAGGTTGCTCTCTTGACAGAGCGGTTAGATCGCTTGGAACAGCTGCTAACTCAGCAGGTAGAACGCCAGGTTGAAGCGCGCGCTCAACAGCGCCCATTCGCTGGAAACCGGAGACCGCCACAAAGCTACAGGCGCGGTATGCGAGATTTTGAAGAAATCGTATGCTTCGCTTGCCAGGGTCGCGGACACATCGCCAGGTTCTGCCAAAACGTGCGCCGTGGGGAGCCACAAAGAGAAGCAGGCGAGACACGCCCTAAGCAAGCCGACAGCGGGACTCCAGATACCGAGTCAAAAAACTAGTTAGTCCTCCCCAGCCTGAGGAGCGTGGGGAGGGAGCAGTAGATGATGAGGTGGTGGTAGTTTGTGTGGCCGACGAGGCATGCCCTGTTGTGCGTTGCAAGTTAAATGCTTGTATGGAATTGTGTATAGATACGGGGTCAAAGGTGACATTGCTTAAGGAGAGCAGTTTTAACACGCTTCGAAGGAAGGGGGACCGCGAGGTGTTGGAAGCGTCTGGTGGTATGGCAACCAAATTTCTAGGCATAACGGGGGATCCTCTTGGCATAAGTGGACTCTACCGGTTACACTTCTCTCTCGACGGAATTGCATTGGAGCACCCCTGCTACGTATGCCCGGACACGGTGTCTCTGCCAAACGGAGTGTCAGGTATATTAGGGCAGGATTTTTTGAGAAAAGCGAAGGTAGTAGTCTCATTCTCTGAGGAAGAGGTTAATGCGGGCGGCTCAAAAGTTCCGTTTTTGAACAGGAGAGGGGCTGAGATTCGCATTACCGATATTGACACCCGTCAAACAGTGGGATCATTGGAGAAGGTATATTCGCGGGTTGCCGTCCGGCTGGTCGAGGAGGCGGTCGTCCTTCCTTGGTCGGAGCACATTTTGTACGCGTTTGTGCCTTCAGATGTAGAGAGCGGCGCCGTGGGAGTGCTTGAGCCGGTCGACTCTCTCAGCAATGGCCTGAAGGCAGCCGCGTGCCTCGTGACAGTTAATGACGCCCACAGAGTGCCCCTACGGGTGGTTAACTGTAGCCAGCAGCCACTGAGCCTTCCCAAGAACAAAACATTGGCTTTCTTCACCTCTGCGATAGAGCAACGTGAGCCCACCGATACGGTACTCGCAACTGTAGAGCATGCTAGTCCTTCGGCTGCTCCAAAGGTGTCGTTCGATCTTTCTCACGTAAAATCCAGGGAGAGGGAGGCTCTGGCTGGTTTGCTGAACGACTACTCGGAGGTATTCGCCGCGTCCAACCTGGATTTGGGCTGCTGTGGCGTTATAAAGCACAGGATAGAAACCGGCACTTCATCGCCCGTTTACCAGCGTGCGTACAGGATTCCTTACTCCCAACGTGAGGAGATGGAGCGGCAGGTGCAGGACCTGATTGATCGCGGCATTGTCGAACACTCAAAGTCACCCTGGGGAGCACCAGCACTATTGGTGGAAAAGCCAGATGGCTCGTATCGATTGGTAGTGGACTACCGCAAACTAAATGCCGTAACTCGCATCGATCCATACCCCATCCCCAATATACAGGAGACGCTTTCTCAGCTGGGCTCTGCCAGGCACTTCACGGTAGTGGACATGGCGGCGGGATTCTGGCAGATAGCAATGGATCCGGCAGATGCCGAGAAAACGGCATTCAACACGCCCTCAGGGCACTATGAATGGAAAAGAATGCCGATGGGTCTGGCCAACAGCCCTGATGTCTGGCAGAGAACCGCTGATGTTATCCTGGCAGGTCTTCTGGGGAGGCTGTGCTTCGTGTATATGGATGACATTATCATATACAGTGACAGTTTTGATAACCATTTGCGCGATATTGAGCAGGTTTTGGTGCGACTAAGAGCAGCGGGTCTCAAGCTGAAGCCCTCTAAGTGCCAATTCCTCAAAAACGAGGTGAAATACCTCGGGCACGTTGTTTCAGCTGACGGCGTGCGACCGGACCCTGAGAAACTAAGGTGTGTCTCGGATTTTCCATCCCCGACTAGCGTCCGCCAGGTCCGGCAGTTTCTCGGCCTGATCGGTTACTACCGAAGGCACATAGAGGAGTTCGCCCAGCTCGCTAAGCCGCTCACCGCCTTAACAGCCAAAAATGTCGCCTTTCGCTGGGACGAAAACGCGGAGAATGCTTTTGGGGCCCTGAAAAGGAAGCTAATGAGTGCACCGCTGTTGCGCCACCCGGATTTTAGTTTGCCCTTCGTTATGGCCACAGATGCGTCAAAGTCCGCAGTTGGTGCCGTGCTCTCTCAGGTTATCGAGGGCAAAGAACATCCCGTTGCTTTTGCTAGCCGACACCTGAGCCCCACAGAGCAAAAGTACGGAGCTACGGAAAGGGAGTGCCTCGCCGTTGTCTGGGCAGTAAAGCACTTCAGATGCTACCTTTACGGCCGCAAATTCAAGCTAGTCACAGACTGCCATCCTCTGAAATGGGTGATGAGTGTCAGGGACCCTAGCTCGCGACTCGCTAGATGGAATCTACACCTGCAGGAATACTGCTTTGAAGTTGAGCACAAGTCAGGAAAGACACATCTGAATGCTGATGCACTCAGCCGCACAGCTGCCGTGGCAGCTATAGATGAGTTTGTCCCCGTAGTCGACCCCGCCGAATTACGCACAGAGCAGTGCAAAGATCCTGTCCTGAAGCGAATAATCGAAAGCTTAGAGGGCGCACCGTCTCACCCCGAACAGCTAGGTTATTTCATTTACAAAGACGGCACCCTGTGTCGGCGCACGAGGCCAACCAGGAAAGGGAGATTAGAGAAAACCGCTTGGGAGAGAGTCGTCATACCTCGGTCGTGGACAGAAAGGGTTCTTCGCGCGTTTCACGACGCGCCATGCGCCGGTCATTTTGGCGTAGCGAAGACACGCAGGCGTGTGGAGCGTTTGTACTTTTGGAGTGGCATGCGACAGGATGTTAGAGACTACTGTGCGAAGTGTCATTCCTGTCTCGAAAGAAAAACACCCAAGGGACGAAGACCAGCTCCAATTCAGCCGCTCCCTGAGGTTTCGGCTCCCTTCGAGCGGACAGGTATGGACATAATGGGCCCATTGCCCACGACCACTTCCGGAAACAAGTACATTTTAGTATTTGTCGATCACCTTTCAAAATACGCGGAAGCGGTAGCACTCCCAGATCAGAAGGCAGACACGGTTGCAAGAGCATTTGTCGAACAGATCGTGCTCCGACATGGACCCCCGAGGCAACTCTTGACAGATCGGGGAACGAACTTCGTGTCGCAGCTAATGAGGAGAGTTTGCGAGCTGCTTAAGATCGCTAAGAAGCAGACAACACCGTACCATCCGGCTTGCAACGGCGCGGTGGAGCGACTGAACCAAACCGTGGCCGGGTTCCTGTCGCATTTTGTTTCGCGCGACCAGCGGGACTGGGACTTGTGGCTCCCGTATGCAATGTTTGCCTACAATTCCGCAGCACACGAGAGCACGGGCGAATCGCCATTCTTTCTTCTCTACGGCCGAGACCCGGACCAGCCTAGTGAAGTGCCAGAGGGCCCCCGTCGTGTCCCATACGCTTCACTGGACGACTATAAGGTTGAGCTAGAATCGCGCTTGCAAGTGGCGAGGGACATCGCAAAGGAGTCCTTAAAGAAAGCGGCGAAGCGCAGGAAGGAGGTGCACGATCGCAGTGCTAGAGACGCGCCGTTTGATGTGGGGGACAGCGTGTACATTGAAAACTGCCAAAGACAGATTGGGCTAGCTCGTAAGTTCCAGACGAAGTGGAGAGGACCGTGCGAGGTTGTCGAGAAGCTTTCTCCGGTAAACTTCAGAGTCCGAGACGTGAACCGGCGTTTGATAAGGATACACGCAAATCGCCTCAAGTCGGCACCGGTTCAGTATTCACGAAATGAGGAAAGGGAAAGCGCGGATTTTGATGGGGACAGAAGTGAAGCGGAGCGCGCAGATAGTTCGCAAGAAACGCCCTCTCCTGCATTTGTTCGGCAGGCGCCCGAGGTGACGGCCGGAATGCCACCGGATTTACTTCATGCATTGCTAGAAGAAGAAGCGCGCGAGGTTGCCGCGCAGATAACGCCAGGAGAGGCTCCTGCCACGAGCCCTCGCGAGTCCCAAAGCAGACAAAGGGGCACAGACTTACTTAGTATGACTCATGGAGGCCGATATCCGCTGCGAAATCGGAAAGCTAAGTCGGACTAATGGCGTAAACAGAGCGGAGTTGTGAACTGGTTAGAATTGTGTAATGCCGCAGCTCATAACATTGCTATGTGCTTATGTGTTAAGTTATCGGAGTTGGTAGTTAAACCTTTCTGTCATTAAGTAACACCTTCACAGGAGAGCATGCGGAGCGCATGCAGAACCTGCCCTACTTCCTTTCGTTATCTATATTTTTGTCTGTGCCGTGATTGTGCTAGAAGTGGGAGCTCCTTTATAACTGTGGTAAATTTATTTCGTCCAGTTTGGACTAGAAAAGAGAGGCTTGGGTGCTGAGTTTCATGTTTATCTGTAAAAGAAGATCAGTGCTGCCCCTGGAGACGCCAGTATTGACAGCGGAGGCATATAGTGTTGTGCAGTGGTGTTGAGTGCAGGGAAAAGTGTTTTGTCGGACGCACTGTGCGAGGCGATTCAGAAAGACAAGGGGAGCTGCGTGGACTCAAATGTTCGGAGAACATTCTTCTGGAGGGTGAGCGAGTGTGACATTCCGTGTGTGCTACGAGGATCCACGTTCGACGGCGCGGCGTAGACGGAGACCCGTGACAGCGGCATCATCAATTACCCAGCCATGCTCTTGAGTGACGACCAGAACAACCGGACCCGCCGCCGCCCCGGGGAAACAGGCTTTATCCTCCCTAATTTCCGGGCACATTCCAGGACAAGGGAGCTGTCAGCGGGCCAGAGCGCGCCGTACCACAGCCGACGCTATGCGCTACCGCGAAGACAACATTCTTTCCCTCCCCCCCCCCCTTTGTCGTGGGCTATCGCCGGGAAGGCACCCACAGCTTCCCAGAAGGGCCGTGACGGACACCTGTCAGAGAGACAGGCAGTACTCGCCAAGAATGTGGAAAGACAGGCGCTAGTGAATTAGCTCCGAAGAGAGAGCCTGTGTATACTCTCACTTGAGAGAGAGTGGTGGCGTTTTTGTTGTTTATTTAGTTTGTATTGTTAACAGACTCTGGGGTCGAGGCTAAGCCCAACCCAAGGGGTGGTCCCCATCTCGCATGGTATTTTGGATTGGAGAATTGATGCTTTGGGCGGGCCACTGGAAATGACCGCCCTTAGTCCTTTGTTAATCAAGTGCTTAAAAGCGCATGTAAACGGATGCAGTTCAGTCTGAGCTGGGGCTCCATGCTTAGCATGTAATGTGATGCTACTTAGGCACTATCCTGCCCGGTCGATGAGTAAAGTAGTGAAAAGTTTGTTCTTTTGTAAATTCAGTTCTGCTTTTTCCAGTTTAACTCTCTGTATATGTATGTTGTAAAATTATGCTCTGCTGTCATCATCTACAAGCTCGCCTCCTGTTCATCTTCCAAGCCAAACGACACTAGAGGAAGGGTTTGTGAACCATCCTCGAAGAAACGGACGACTACTGAAATTCTACTGCAAGCACGCTCAGGACGACATCGTTCGCGAAGAGGGCCTTCAGCGCCGAAGCCCGACGGCGTGCAGCTTCTGCCAGCAACCGCTCGAGCTCAACTCCGGAGCCACTCCATCCCCCCATGAAGTCGTCGGCACGTAAGCTCGGACGCCCCAGCCTCTGATGTATAATCTTAATCATGTGTAATTATTGAATATACCTGTTTCTTTAAACTGAGCCATACGGTGTCTCTTTGCCTCTCCGTCCCGTGTGGACCTGCGCATTATGGGGGTCATCACAAAGGTGTAAAAAATTTTTCTCTCAGAACTGCGCGAAAACTTGTATTCCGGCTCAAAACAACGGAATACATCGTTTTAGATCGAAAATAGCAAGATTAACGAGCATCGATTTTACAAGTCGTCGAAGAGTAGACGAGAGAAAGGTGTAAACTTTTTCTCTCAGAACTGCGCGAAAACTTGTATTCCGGCTCAAAACAACGTGATACATCGTTTTAGATCGAAACTATCAAGATTCACGAGCATCGATTTTACAAGTCGTCGAAGAGTAGACAAGAGAAAGGTGTAAACTTTTTCTCTCAGATCTGCGCGAAAAATAGTATTCCGGCTCAAAACAACGGGATACATCGTTTTAGATCGAAAGTAGCAAAATTCACGAGCTTCGATTTAACAAGTCGTCGAAGAGTAGACGAGAGAAAGGTGTAAATTTTTCTCTCAGAACTGCGCGAAAAATTGTATTCCGGCTCAAAACAACGGGATACATCGTTTTAGATCGAAAGTAGCAAAATTCACGAGCATCAATTTAACAAGTCGTCGAAGAGTAGACGAGAGAAAGGTGTAAACTTTTTCTCTCAGAACTGCGCGAAAACTTGTATTCCGGCTCAAATCATTGAGATACATCGTTTTAGATCAAAACTAGCAAGATTCACGAGCATCGATTTTACATGTCGTAGAAGAGAACGAGGGAAAGGTGTAAACTTTTTCTCTCAGAACTGCGCAAAAACTTGTATTGCGGCTCAAAACAACGGGCTACATCGTTTTAGATCAAGACAAGCAAAATTCACGAGCATCGATTTTACAAGTCGTCGAAGAGTAGAAGAGAGAAAGGTGTAAACTTTTTCTCTCAGAACTGCGCGAAAACTTGTATTCCGGCTCAAAACAACGGGATACATCGTTTTAGATCGAAACTAGCAAAATTCACGTGCATCGATTTCACAAGTCGTCGAAGAGTAGACGAGAGAAACGTGTAAGCTTTTTCTCTCAGAACTGCGAGAAAACTTGTATTTTGGCTCAAAACAACGGGATACATCGTTTTAGATCGAAACTAGCAAGATTAACGAGCATCGATTTTACAAGTCGTCGAAGAGTAGACGAGAGAAAGGTGTAAACTTTTTCTCTCAGAACTGCGCGAAAACTTGTATTCCGGCTCAAAAGAACGGAATACATCGTTTTAGATCGAAACTAGCACGATTAACGGGCATCGATTTTACAAGTCGTCGAAGAGTAGACGAGAGAAATGTGTAAACTTTTTCTCTCAGATCTGCGCGAAAAATAGTATTCCGGCTCAAAACAACGGGATACATCGTTTTAGATCGAAAGTAGCAAAATTCACGAGCTTCGATTTAACAAGTCGTCGAAGAGTAGACGAGAGAAAGGTGTAAACGTTTTCTCTCAGAACTGCGCGAAAACTTGTATTCCAGCTCAAAACAACGGGATACATCGTTTTAGATCGAAACTAGCAATATTCACGAGCATCAATTTTAAAAGTCGTCGAAGAGTAGGCGAGAGAAAGGTGTAAACCTTTTCTCTCAGAACTGCGCGAAAACTTGTATTCCGGCTCAAAACAACGGGATACATTGTTTTAGGTCGAAAGTAGCAAAATTCACGAGCATCGATTTAACAAGTCGTCGAAGAGTAGACGAGAGAAAGGTGTAAACTTTTTCTCTCAGAACTGCGCGAAAACTTGTATTCCGGCTCAAATAATTGAGATACATCGCTTTAGATCAAAACTAGCAAGATTCACGAGCATCGATTTTACAAGTCGTCGAAGAGAACGAGAGAAAGGTGTAAACTTTTTCTCTCAGAACTGCGCAAAAATTTGTATTCCGGCTCAAAACAACGGGATACATCGTTTTAGATCGAAACTAGCAAGATTCACGAGCATCGATTTTACAAGTCGTCGAAGAGTAGACGAGAGAAAGGTGTAAACTTTTTCTCTCAGAACTGCGCGAAAACTCGTATTCCGTCTCAAAACAACGGGATTCATTGTTTTAGAGCGAAACTATCAATATTCACGAGCATCGATTTTACAAGTCGTCGAAGAGTAGACGAGAGAAAGGTGTAAACTTTTTCTCTCAGAACTGCGCGAAAAATTGTATTCCGGCTCAAAACAACGGGATACATCGTTTTAGATCGAAAGTAGCAAAATTCACGAGCATCAATTTAACTAGTCGTCGAAGAGTAGACGAGAGAAAGGTGTAAACTTTTTCTCTCAGAACTGCGCAAAAACTTGTATTGCGGCTCAAAACAACGGGATACATCGTTTTAGATCAAGACAAGCAAAATTCACGAGCATCGATTTTACAAGTCGTCGAAGAGTAGACGAGAGAAAGGTGTAAACTTTTTCTCTCAGAACTGCGCGAAAACTTGTATTCCGGCTCAAAACAACGGGATACATCGTTTTAGATCGAAACAAGCAAAATTCACGTGCATCGATTTCACAAGTCATCGAAGAGTAGACGAGAGAAAGGTGTAAACTTTTTCTCTCAGAACTGCGCGAAAACTTGTATTCCGGCTCAAATCATTGAGATACATCGTTTTAGATCAAAACTAGCAAGATTCACGAGCATCGATTTTACATGTCGTAGAAGAGAACGAGGGAAAGGTGTAAACTTTTTCTCTCAGAACAGCGCAAAAACTTGTATTGCGGCTCAAAACAACGGGATACATCGTTTTAGATCAAGACAAGCAAAATTCACGAGCATCGATTTTACAAGTCGTCGAAGAGTAGACAAGAGAAAGGTGTAAACTTTTTCTCTCAGAACTGCGCGAAAACTTGTATTCCGGCTCAAAACAACTGGATACATCGTTTTAGATCGAAACAAGCAAAATTCACGTGCATCGATTTCACAAGTCATCGAAGAGTAGACGAGAGAAACGTGTAAGCTTTTTCTCTAAGGACTGCGAGAAAACTTGTATTTCGGCTCAAAACAACGGGATACATCGTTTTAGATCGAAACTAGCAAGATTCACGAGCATCGATTTTACAAGTCGTCGAAGAGTACACGAGAAAAAGGTGTAAACTTTTTCTCTCAGAACTGCTCGAAAACTTGTATTCCGGCTCAAAACAACGGGATACATCGTTTTAGATCGAAACTAGCAAGATTCACGAGCATCGATTTTACAAGTCGTCGAAGAGTACACGAGAAAAAGGTGTAAACTTTTTCTCTCAGAACTGCGCAAAAACTTGTATTGCGGCTCAAAACAACGGGATACATCGTTTTAGATCAATACAAGCAAAATTCACGAGCATCGATTTTACAAGTCGTCGAAGAGTAGACGAGAGAAAGGTGTAAACTTTTTCTCTCAGAACTGCGCGAAAACTTGTATTCCGGCTCAAAACAACGGGATACATCGTTTTAGATCGAAACTAGCAAAATTCACGTGCATCGATTTCACAAGGCATCGAAGAGTAGACGAGAGAAACGTGTAAGCTTTTTCTCTCAGGACTGCGAGAAAACTTGTATTCCGGCTCAAAACAACGGAATACATCGTTTTAGATCGAAACTAGCAAGATTAACGAGCATCGATTTTACAAGTCGTCGAAGAGTAGACGAGAGAAAGGTGTAAACTTTTTCTCTCAGAACTGCGCAAAAACACGTATTCCGGCTCAAAACAACGGGATACATCGTTTTAGATCGAAAGTAGCAAAATTCACGAGCATCGATTTTACAAGTCGTCGAAGAGTAGACGAGAGAAAGGTGTAAACTTTTTCTCTCAGAACTGCGCGAAAACTCGTATTCCGGCTCAAATAATTGAGATACATCGCTTTAGATCAAAACTAGCAAGATTCACGAGCATCGATTTTACAAGTCGTCGAAGAGAACGAGAGAAAGGTGTAAACTTTTTCTCTCAGAACTGCGCAAAAATTTGTATTCCGGCTCAAAACAACGGGATACATCGTTTTAGATCGAAACTAGCAAGATTCACGAGCATCGATTTTACAAGTCGTCGAAGAGTAGACGAGAGAAAGGTGTAAACTTTTTCTCTCAGAACTGCGCGAAAACTCGCATTCCGTCTCAAAACAACGGGATTCATTGTTTTAGAGTGAAACTATCAATATTCACGAGCATCGATTTTACAAGTCGTCGAAGAGTAGACGAGAGAAAAGTGTAAACTTTTTCTCTCAGAACTGCGCGAAAAATTGTATTCCGGCTCAAAACAACGGGATACATCGTTTTAGATCGAAAGTAGCAAAATTCACGAGCATCAATTTAACTAGTCGTCGAAGAGTAGACGAGAGAAAGGTGTAAACTTTTTCTCTCAGAACTGCGCGAAAACTTGTATTCCGGCTCAAATCATTGAGGTACATCGTTTTAGATCAAAACTAGCAAGATTCACGAGCATCAATTTTACAAGTCGTCGAAGAGTAGACGAGAGAAAGGTGTAAACTTTTTCTCTCAGAACTGCGCGAAAACTCGCATTCCGTCTCAAAACAACGGGAATCATTGTTTTAGAGCGAAACTATCAATATTCACGAGCATCGATTTTACAAGTCGTCGAAGAGTAGACGAGAGAAAGGTGTAAACTTTTTCTCTCAGAACTGCGCGAAAAATTGTATTCCGGCTCAAAACAACGGGATACATCGTTTTAGATCGAAAGTAGCAAAATTCACGAGCATCAATTTAACTAGTCGTCGAAGAGTAGACGAGAGAAAGGTGTAAACTTTTTCTCTCAGAACTGCGCGAAAACTTGTATTCCGGCTCAAATCATTGAGATACATCGTTTTAGATCAAAACTAGCAAGATTCACAAGCATCGATTTTACATGTCGTAGAAGAGAACGAGGGAAAGGTGTAAACTTTTTCTCTCAGAACTGCGCAAAAACTTGTATTGCGGCTCAAAACAACGGGATACATCGTTTTAGATCAAGACAAGCAAAATTCACGAGCATCGATTTTACAAGTCGTCGAAGAGTAGACGAGAGAAAGGTGTAAACTTTTTCTCTCAGAACTGGGCGAAAACTTGTATTCCGGCTCAAATCATTGAGATACATCGTTTTAGATCAAAACTAGCAAGATTCACGAGCATCGATTTTACATGTCGTAGAAGAGAACAAGGAAAAGGTGGAAACTTTTTCTCTCAGAACTGCGCGAAAACATGTATTCCGGCTCAAAACAACGGGATACATCGTTTTAGATCGAAACTAGCAAGATTCACGAGCAACGATTTTACAAGTCGTCGCAGAGTAGACGAGAGAAAGGTGTAAATTTTTCTCTCAGAACTGCGCGAAAACTTGTATTCCGGCTCAAAACAACGAAATACATTGTTTTAGATCGAAACTATCAAGATTCACGAGCATCAATTTAAAAGTCGTCGAAGAGTAGACGAGAGAAAGGTGTAAACGTTTTCTCTCAGAACTGCGCGAAAAATTGTATTCCGGCTCAAAACAACGGGATACATCGTTTTAGATCGAAAGTCGCAAAATTCACGAGCATCGATTTAACAAGTCGTCGAAGAGTAGACGAGAGAAAGGTGTAAACTTTTTCTCTCAGAACTGCGCGAAAACTCGTATTCCGGCTCAAAACAACGGGGTAAATTGTTTTAGAGCGAAACTATCAAAATTCACGAGCATCGATTTTACAAGTCGTCGAAGAGTAGACGAGAGAAAGGTGTAAACTTTTTCTCTCAGAACTGCGCGAAAAATTGTATTCCGGCTCAAAACAACGGGATACATCGTTTTAGATTGAAACTAGCAAGATTCACGAGCATCAATTTTGCAAGTCGTCGCAGAGTAGACGAGAGAAAGGTGTGACATTCCGTGTGTGCTACGAGGATCCACGTTCGACGGCGCGGCGTAGACGGAGACCCGTGACAGCGGCATCATCAATTACCCAGCCATGCTCTTGAGTGACGACCAGAACAACCGGACCCGCCGCCGCCCCGGGGAAACAGGCTTTATCCTCCCCAATTTCCGGGCACATTCCAGGACAAGGGAGCTGTCAGCGGGCCAGAGCGCGCCGTACCACAGCCGACGCTATGCGCTACCGCGAAGACAACATTCTTTCCCTCCCCCCCCTTTGTCGTGGGCTATCGCCGGGAAGGCACCCCCAGCTTCCCAGAAGGGCCGTGACGGACACCTGTCAGACAGACAGGCAGTACTCGCCAAGAATGTGGAAAGACAGGCGCTAGTGAATTAGCTCCGAAGAGAGAGCCTGTGTATACTCTCACTTGAGAGAGAGTGGTGGCGTTTTTGTTGTTTATTTAGTTTGTATTGTTAACAGACTCTGGGGTCGAGGCTAAGCCCAACCCAAGGGGTGGTCCCCATCTCGCATGTTATTTTGGATTGGAGAATTGATGCTTTGGGCGGGCCACTGGAAATGACCGCCCTTAGTCCTTTGTTAATCAAGTGCTTAAAAGCGCATGTAAACGGATGCAGTTCAGTCTGAGCTGGGGCTCCATGCTTAGCATGTAATGTGATGCTACTTAGGCACTAACCTGCCCGGTCGATGAGTAAAGTAGTGAAAAGTTTGTTCTTTTGTAAATTCAGTTCTGCTTTTTCCAGTTTAACTCTCTGTATATGTATGTTGTAAAATTATGCTCTGCTGTCATCATCTACAAGCTCGCCTCCTGTTCATCTTCCAAGCCAAACGACACTAGAGGAAGGGTTTGTGAACCATCCTCGAAGAAACGGACGACTACTGAAATTCTACTGCAAGCACGCTCAGGACGACATCGTTCGCGAAGAGGGCCTTCAGCGCCGAAGCCCGACGGCGTGCAGCTTCTGCCAGCAACCGCTCGAGCCCAACTCCGGAGCCACTCCATCGCCCCCATGAAGTCGTCGGCACGTAAGCTCGGACGCCCCAGCCTCTGATGTATAATCTTATTTATGTGTAATTATTGAATATACCTGTTTGTTTAAACTGAGCCATACGGTGTCTCTTTGCCTCTCCGTCCCGTGTGGACCTGCGCATTATGGGGGTCATCACACTGGTGTCAGAAGTGGGGTCTCAAAAGCAAATGTCCTCTGAATGCGGTGACATTCATGACTTCAAAATTGTAATCAAAAGGGAATCACGGGACTGATTGTGGGACTTTTACCCCCATTTGAGAGGCTTGAGGCACTGGAGGGCTTCAAAAAAAAAATGACTGTATCTGAGGGAGCTCCCACTCCACAGCCGTCGCTCGGAGCAAGCATGCTGGCATTAGGAAGCGTCATTCCGACGTTTACGGGAGATGAGACAGGGGTTCCAATCTGCGATTTCTTTTCCATGCTAGAAGAGATTGGGAAAATGGGGGGATGGTCCGATGCTCAAATGCTGGGAATGGCGAGGTGTAAGATGGCAGGAGCTGCTGATGATTTTGCCTGGCGAGACGAAAAAGTAAAATCCACAAAATCATTTGCGGAATTTAAGAAGCTCGCGTTTGAGCATTTCGACACTGAACCACGTCACGTGCGGGTACAGAGGTTCCGTGACGCCGGACAGATGGTAGGGGAGGACGTGCGAACATTTGCGTCGCGGCTTCAGCGCCTAGCACGCGATACGTTAAGCAGGGAGGAGGAAGGAGACCAGCTAAGGAAGAAATACGCGGAGGATATACTTAAAGAGGAAATGACCGCTTTGTTCGTGGCCGGTCCTCAAGACCCCGTGCGCCGGTTCGTGCTCTCGCGCAAGCCGAGCAATTTCGACCAAGCCGTGGAGGCCGCATTGGATGAGGAACAAAATGAGGCGTCAACGACAGCCGCAGCGAGAGTACGCGTCATAGAGAGAGCGGTGCTCAACCCTGAGGTTGCTCTCTTGACAGAGCGGTTAGATCGCTTGGAACAGCTGCTAACTCAGCAGGTAGAACGCCAGGTTGAAGCGCGCGCTCAACAGCGCCCATTCGCTGGAAACCGGAGACCGCCACAAAGCTACAGGCGCGGTATGCGAGATTTTGAAGAAATCGTATGCTTCGCTTGCCAGGGTCGCGGACACATCGCCAGGTTCTGCCAAAACGTGCGCCGTGGGGAGCCACAAAGAGAAGCAGGCGAGACACGCCCTAAGCAAGCCGACAGCGGGACTCCAGATACCGAGTCAAAAAACTAGTTAGTCCTCCCCAGCCTGAGGAGCGTGGGGAGGGAGCAGTAGATGATGAGGTGGTGGTAGTTTGTGTGGCCGACG
Source organism: Amblyomma americanum (assembly GCF_052857255.1). Taxonomy (NCBI): domain Eukaryota; kingdom Metazoa; phylum Arthropoda; class Arachnida; order Ixodida; family Ixodidae; genus Amblyomma; species Amblyomma americanum. The sequence goes on along the minus strand of NW_027526590.1, from coordinate 103,311 downwards.
AGGCATGCCCTGTTGTGCGTTGCAAGTTAAATGCTTGTATGGAATTGTTGATAGATACGGGGTCAAAGGTGACATTGCTTAAGGAGAGCAGTTTTAACACGCTTCGAAGGAAGGGGGACCGCGAGGTGTTGGAAGCGTCTGGTGGTATGGCAACCAAATTTGTAGGCATAACGGGGGATCCTCTTGGCATAAGTGGACTCTACCGGTTACACTTCTCTCTCGACGGAATTGCATTGGAGCACCCCTGCTACGTATGCCCGGACACGGTGTCTCTGCCAAACGGATTGTCAGGTATATTAGGGCAGGATTTTTTGAGAAAAGCGAAGGTAGTAGTCTCATTCTCTGAGGAAGAGGTTAATGCGGGCGGCTCAAAAGTTCCGTTTTTGAACAGGAGAGGGGCTGAGATTCGCATTACCGATATTGACACCCGTCAAACAGTGGGATCATTGGAGAAGGTATATTCGCGGGTTGCCGTCCGGCTGGTCGAGGAGGCGGTCGTCCTTCCTTGGTCGGAGCACATTTTGTACGCGTTTGTGCCTTCAGATGTAGAGAGCGGCGCCGTGGGAGTGCTTGAGCCGGTCGACTCTCTCAGCAATGGCCTGAAGGCAGCCGCGTGCCTCGTGACAGTTAATGACGCCCACAGAGTGCCCCTACGGGTGGTTAACTGTAGCCAGCAGCCACTGAGCCTTCCCAAGAACAAAACATTGGCTTTCTTCACCTCTGCGATAGAGCAAAGTGAGCCCACCGATACGGTACTCGCAACTGTAGAGCATGCTAGTCCTTCGGCTGCTCCAAAGGTGTCGTTCGATCTTTCTCACGTAAAATCCAGGGAGAGGGAGGCTCTGGCTGGTTTGCTGAACGACTACTCGGAGGTATTCGCCGCGTCCAACCTGGATTTGGGCTGCTGTGGCGTTATAAAGCACAGGATAGAAACCGGCACTTCATCGCCCGTTTACCAGCGTGCGTACAGGATTCCTTACTCCCAACGTGAGGAGATGGAGCGGCAGGTGCAGGACCTGATTGATCGCGGCATTGTCGAACATTCAAAGTCACCCTGGGGAGCACCAGCACTATTGGTGGAAAAGCCAGATGGCTCGTATCGATTGGTAGTGGACTACCGCAAACTAAATGCCGTAACTCGCATCGATCCATACCCCATCCCCAATATACAGGAGACGCTTTCTCAGCTGGGCTCTGCCAGGCACTTCACGGTAGTGGACATGGCGGCGGGATTCTGGCAGATAGCAATGGATCCGGCAGATGCCGAGAAAACGGCATTCAACACGCCCTCAGGGCACTATGAATGGAAAAGAATGCCGATGGGTCTGGCCAACAGCCCTGCTGTCTGGCAGAGAACCGCTGATGTTATCCTGGCAGGTCTTCTGGGGAGGCTGTGCTTCGTGTATATGGATGACATTATCATATACAGTGACAGTTTTGATAACCATTTGCGCGATATTGAGCAGGTTTTGGTGCGACTAAGAGCAGCGGGTCTCAAGCTGAAGCCCTCTAAGTGCCAATTCCTCAAAAACGAGGTGAAATACCTCGGGCACGTTGTTTCAGCTGACGGCGTGCGACCGGACCCTGAGAAACTAAGGTGTGTCTCGGATTTTCCATCCCCGACTAGCGTCCGCCAGGTCCGGCAGTTTCTCGGCCTGATCGGTTACTACCGAAGGCACATAGAGGAGTTCGCCAAGCTCGCTAAGCCGCTCACCGCCTTAACAGCCAAAAATGTCGCCTTTCGCTGGGACGAAAACGCGGAGAATGCTTTTGGGGCCCTGAAAAGGAAGCTAATGAGTGCACCGCTGTTGCGCCACCCGGATTTTAGTTTGCCCTTCGTTATGGCCACAGATGCGTCAAAGTTCGCAGTTGGTGCCGTGCTCTCTCAGGTTATCGAGGGCAAAGAACATCCCGTTGCTTTTGCTAGCCGACAGCTGAGCCCCACAGAGCAAAAGTACGGAGCTACGGAAAGGGAGTGCCTCGCCGTTGTCTGGGCAGTAAAGCACTTCAGATGCTACCTTTACGGCCGCAAATTCAAGCTAGTCACAGACTGCCATCCTCTGAAATGGGTGATGAGTGTCAGGGACCCTAGCTCGCGACTCGCTAGATGGAATCTACACCTGCAGGAATACTGCTTTGAAGTTGAGCACAAGTCAGGAAAGACACATCTGAATGCTGATGCACTCAGCCGCACAGCTGCCGTGGCAGCTATAGATGAGTTTGTCCCCGTAGTCGACCCCGCCGAATTACGCACAGAGCAGTGCAAAGATCCTGTCCTGAAGCGAATAATCGAAAGCTTAGAGGGCGCACCGTCTCACCCCGAACAGCTAGGTTATTTCATTTACAAAGACGGCACCCTGTGTCGGCGCACGAGGCCAACCAGGAAAGGGAGATTAGAGAAAACCGCTTGGGAGAGAGTCGTCATACCTCGGTCGTGGACAGAAAGGGTTCTTCGCGCGTTTCACGACGCGCCATGCGCCGGTCATTTTGGCGTAGCGAAGACACGCAGGCGTGTGGAGCGTTTGTACTTTTGGAGTGGCATGCGACAGGATGTTAGAGACTACTGTGCGAAGTGTCATTCCTGTCTCGAAAGAAAAACACCCAAGGGACGAAGACCAGCTCCAATTCAGCCGCTCCCTGAGGTTTCGGCTCCCTTCGAGCGGACAGGTATGGACATAATGGGCCCATTGCCCACGACCACTTCCGGAAACAAGTACATTTTAGTATTTGTCGATCACCTTTCAAAATACGCGGAAGCGGTAGCACTCCCATATCAGAAGGCAGACACGGTTGCAAGAGCATTTGTCGAACAGATCGTGCTCCGACATGGACCCCCGAGGCAACTCTTGACAGATCGGGGAACGAACTTCGTGTCGCAGCTAATGAGGAGAGTTTGCGAGCTGCTTAAGATCGCTAAGAAGCAGACAACACCGTACCATCCGGCTTGCAACGGCGCGGTGGAGCGACTGAACCAAACCGTGGCCGGGTTCCTGTCGCATTTTGTTTCGCGCGACCAGCGGGACTGGGACTTGTGGCTCCCGTATGCAATGTTTGCCTACAATTCCGCAGCACACGAGAGCACGGGCGAATCGCCATTCTTTCATCTCTACGGCCGAGACCCGGACCAGCCTAGTGAAGTGCCAGAGGGCCCCCGTCGTGTCCCATACGCTTCACTGGACGACTATAAGGTTGAGCTAGAATCGCGCTTGCAAGTGGCGAGGGACATCGCAAAGGAGTCCTTAAAGAAAGCGGCGAAGCGCAGGAAGGAGGTGCACGATCGCAGTGCTAGAGACGCGCCGTTTGATGTGGGGGACAGCGTGTACATTGAAAACTGCCAAAGACAGATTGGGCTAGCTCGTAAGTTCCAGACGAAGTGGAGAGGACCGTGCGAGGTTGTCGAGAAGCTTTCTCCGGTAAACTTCAGAGTCCGAGACGTGAACCGGCGTTTGATAAGGATACACGCAAATCGCCTCAAGTCGGCACCGGTTCAGTATTCACGAAATGAGGAAAGGGAAAGCGCGGATTTTGATGGGGACAGAAGTGAAGCGGAGCGCGCAGATAGTTCGCAAGAAACGCCCTCTCCTGCATTTGTTCGGCAGGCGCCCGAGGTGACGGCCGGAATGCCACCGGATTTACTTCATGCATTGCTAGAAGAAGAAGCGCGCGAGGTTGCCGCGCAGATAACGCCAGGAGAGGCTCCTGCCACGAGCCCTCGCGAGTCCCAAAGCAGACAAAGGGGCACAGACTTACTTAGTATGACTCATGGAGGCCGATATCCGCTGCGAAATCGGAAAGCTAAGTCGGACTAATGGCGTAAACAGAGCGGAGTTGTGAACTGGTTAGAATTGTGTAATGCCGCAGCTCATAACATTGCTATGTGCTTATGTGTTAAGCTATCGGAGTTGGTAGTTAAACCTTTCTGTCATTAAGTAACACCTTCACAGGAGAGCATGCGGAGCGCATGCAGAACCTGCCCTACTTCCTTTCGTTATCTATATTTTTGTCTGTGCCGTGATTGTGCTAGAAGTGGGAGCTCCTTTATAACTGTGGTAAATTTATTTCGTCCAGTTTGGACTAGAAAAGAGAGGCTTGGGTGCTGAGTTTCATGTTTATCTGTAAAAGAAGATCAGTGCTGCCCCTGGAGACGCCAGTATTGACAGCGGAGGCATATAGTGTTGTGCAGTGGTGTTGAGTGCAGCGAAAAGTGTTTTGTCGGACGCACTGTGCGAGGCGATTCAGAAAGACAAGGGGAGCTGCGTGGACTCAAATGTTCGGAGAACATTCTTCTGGAGGGTGAGCGAGTGTGACATTCCGTGTGTGCTACGAGGATCCACGTTCGACGGCGCGGCGTAGACGGAGACCCGTGACAGCGGCATCATCAATTACCCAGCCATGCTCTTGAGTGACGACCAGAACAACCGGACCCGCCGCCGCCCCGGGGAAACAGGCTTTATCCTCCCCAATTTCCGGGCACATTCCAGGACAAGGGAGCTGTCAGCGGGCCAGAGCGCGCCGTACCACAGCCGACGCTATGCGCTACCGCGAAGACAACATTCTTTCCCTCCCCCCCCCTTTGTCGTGGGCTATCGCCGGGAAGGCACCCACAGCTTCCCAGAAGGGCCGTGACGGACACCTGTCAGACAGACAGGCAGTACTCGCCAAGAATGTGGAAAGACAGGCGCTAGTGAATTAGCTCCGAAGAGAGAGCCTGTGTATACTCTCACTTGAGAGAGAGTGGTGGCGTTTTTGTTGTTTATTTAGTTTGTATTGTTAACAGACTCTGGGGTCGAGGCTAAGCCCAACCCAAGGGGTGGTCCCCATCTCGCATGTTATTTTGGATTGGAGAATTGATGCTTTGGGCGGGCCACTGGAAATGACCGCCCTTAGTCCTTTGTTAATCAAGTGCTTAAAAGCGCATGTAAACGGATGCAGTTCAGTCTGAGCTGGGGCTCCATGCTTAGCATGTAATGTGATGCTACTTAGGCACTATCCTGCCCGGTCGATGAGTAAAGTAGTGAAAAGTTTGTTCTTTTGTAAATTCAGTTCTGCTTTTTCCAGTTTAACTCTCTGTATATGTATGTTGTAAAATTATGCTCTGCTGTCATCATCTACAAGCTCGCCTCCTGTTCATCTTCCAAGCCAAACGACACTAGAGGAAGGGTTTGTGAACCATCCTCGAAGAAACGGACGACTACTGAAATTCTACTGCAAGCACGCTCAGGACGACATCGTTCGCGAAGAGGGCCTTCAGCGCCGAAGCCCGACGGCGTGCAGCTTCTGCCAGCAACCGCTCGAGCTCAACTCCGGAGCCACTCCATCCCCCCATGAAGTCGTCGGCACGTATCTCGGACGCCCCAGCCTCTGATGTATAATCTTAATCATGTGTAATTATTGAATATACCTGTTTGTTTAAACTGAGCCATACGGTGTCTCTTTGCCTCTCCGTCCCGTGTGGACCTGCGCATTATGGGGGTCATCACAAAGGTGTAAAAAATTTTTCTCTCAGAACTGCGCGAAAACTTGTATTCCGGCTCAAAACAACGGAATACATCGTTTTAGATCGAAACTAGCAAGATTAACGAGCATCGATTTTACAAGTCGTCGAAGAGTAGACGAGAGAAAGGTGTAAACTTTTTCTCTCAGAACTGCGCGAAAACTTGTATTCCGGCTCAAAACAACGTGATACATCGTTTTAGATCGAAACTATCAAGATTCACGAGCATCGATTTTACAAGTCGTCGAAGAGTAGACAAGAGAAAGGTGTAAACTTTTTCTCTCAGATCTGCGCGAAAAATAGTATTCCGGCTCAAAACAACGGGATACATCGTTTTAGATCGAAAGTAGCAAAATTCACGAGCTTCGATTTAACAAGTCGTCGAAGAGTAGACGAGAGAAAGGTGTAAATTTTTCTCTCAGAACTGCGCGAAAAATTGTATTCCGGCTCAAAACAACGGGATACATCGTTTTAGATCGAAAGTAGCAAAATTCACGAGCATCAATTTAACAAGTCGTCGAAGAGTAGACGAGAGAAAGGTGTAAACTTTTTCTCTCAGAACTGCGCGAAAACTTGTATTCCGGCTCAAATCATTGAGATACATCGTTTTAGATCAAAACTAGCAAGATTCACGAGCATCGATTTTACATGTCGTAGAAGAGAACGAGGGAAAGGTGTAAACTTTTTCTCTCAGAACTGCGCAAAAACTTGTATTGCGGCTCAAAACAACGGGCTACATCGTTTTAGATCAAGACAAGCAAAATTCACGAGCATCGATTTTACAAGTCGTCGAAGAGTAGACGAGAGAAAGGTGTAAACTTTTTCTCTCAGAACTGCGCGAAAACTTGTATTCCGGCTCAAAACAACGGGATACATCGTTTTAGATCGAAACTAGCAAAATTCACGTGCATCGATTTCACAAGTCGTCGAAGAGTAGACGAGAGAAACGTGTAAGCTTTTTCTCTCAGGACTGCGAGAAAACTTGTATTTTGGCTCAAAACAACGGGATACATCGTTTTAGATCGAAACTAGCAAGATTAACGAGCATCGATTTTACAAGTCGTCGAAGAGTAGACGAGAGAAAGGTGTAAACTTTTTCTCTCAGAACTGCGCGAAAACTTGTATTCCGGCTCAAAAGAACGGAATACATCGTTTTAGATCGAAACTAGCACGATTAACGGGCATCGATTTTACAAGTCGTCGAAAAGTAGACGAGAGAAATGTGTAAACTTTTTCTCTCAGATCTGCGCGAAAAATAGTATTCCGGCTCAAAACAACGGGATACATCGTTTTAGATCGAAAGTAGCAAAATTCACGAGCTTCGATTTAACAAGTCGTCGAAGAGTAGACGAGAGAAAGGTGTAAACTTTTTCTCTCAGAACTGCGCGAAAACTTGTATTCCAGCTCAAAACAACGGGATACATCGTTTTAGATCGAAACTAGAAATATTCACGAGCATCAATTTTAAAAGTCGTCGAAGAGTAGACGAGAGAAAGGTGTAAACCTTTTCTCTCAGAACTGCGCGAAAACTTGTATTCCGGCTCAAAACAACGGGATACATTGTTTTAGGTCGAAAGTAGCAAAATTCACGAGCATCGATTTAACAAGTCGTCGAAGAGTAGACGAGAGAAAGGTGTAAACTTTTTCTCTCAGAACTGCGCGAAAACTTGTATTCCGGCTCAAATAATTGAGATACATCGCTTTAGATCAAAACTAGCAAGATTCACGAGCATCGATTTTACAAGTCGTCGAAGAGAACGAGAGAAAGGTGTAAACTTTTTCTCTCAGAACTGCGCAAAAATTTGTATTCCGGCTCAAAACAACGGGATACATCGTTTTAGATCGAAACTAGCAAGATTCACGAGCATCGATTTTACAAGTCGTCGAAGAGTAGACGAGAGAAAGGTGTAAACTTTTTCTTTCAGAACTGCGCGAAAACTCGTATTCCGTCTCAAAACAACGGGATTCATTGTTTTAGAGCGAAACTATCAATATTCACGAGCATCGATTTTACAAGTCGTCGAAGAGTAGACGAGAGAAAGGTGTAAACTTTTTCTCTCAGAACTGCGCGAAAAATTGTATTCCGGCTCAAAACAACGGGATACATCGTTTTAGATCGAAAGTAGCAAAATTCACGAGCATCAATTTAACTAGTCGTCGAAGAGTAGACGAGAGAAAGGTGTAAACTTTTTCTCTCAGGACTGCGAGAAAACTTGTATTTCGGCTCAAAACAACGGGATACATCGTTTTAGATCAAGACAAGCAAAATTCACGAGCATCGATTTTACAAGTCGTCGAAGAGTAGACGAGAGAAAGGTGTAAACTTTTTCTCTCAGAACTGCGCAAAAATTTGTATTCCGGCTCAAAACAACGGGATACATCGTTTTAGATCGAAACTAGCAACATTCACGAGCATCGATTTTACAAGTCGTCGAAGAGTAGACGAGAGAAAGGTGTAAACTTTTTCTCTCAGAACTGCGCGAAAACTCGCATTCCGTCTCAAAACAACGGGATTCATTGTTTTAGAGCGAAACTATCAATATTCACGAGCATCGATTTTACAAGTCGTCGAAGAGTAGACGAGAGAAAGGTGTAAACTTTTTCTCTCAGAACTGCGCGAAAAATTGTATTCCGGCTCAAAACAACGGGATACATCGTTTTAGATCGAAAGTAGCAAAATTCACGAGCATCAATTTAACTAGTCGTCGAAGAGTAGACGAGAGAAAGATGTAAACTTTTTCTCTCAGAACTGCGCGAAAACTTGTATTCCGGCTCAAATCATTGAGGTACATCGTTTTAGATCAAAACTAGCAAGATTCACGAGCATCAATTTTACAAGTCGTCGAAGAGTAGACGAGAGAAATGTGTAAACTTTTTCTCTCAGAACTGCGCGAAAACTCGCATTCCGTCTCAAAACAACGGGAATCATTGTTTTAGAGCGAAACTATCAATATTCACGAGCATCGATTTTACAAGTCGTCGAAGAGTAGACGAGAGAAAGGTGTAAACTTTTTCTCTCAGAACTGCGCGAAAAATTGTATTCCGGCTTAAAACAACGGGATACATCGTTTTAGATCGAAAGTAGCAAAATTCACGAGCATCAATTTAACTAGTCGTCGAAGAGTAGACGAGAGAAAGGTGTAAACTTTTTCTCTCAGAACTGCGCGAAAACTTGTATTCCGGCTCAAATCATTGAGATACATCGTTTTAGATCAAAACTAGCAAGATTCACGAGCATCGATTTTACATGTCGTAGAAGAGAACAAGGGAAAGGTGGAAACTTTTTCTCTCAGAACTGCTCGAAAACTTGTATTCCGGCTCAAAACAACGGGATACATCGTTTTAGATCGAAACTAGCAAAATTCACGAGCATCGATTTTACAAGTCGTCGAAGAGTACACGAGAGAAAGGTGTAAACTTTTTCTCTCAGAACTGCGCGAAAACTTGTATTCCGGCTCAAATCATTGAGATACATCGTTTTAGATCAAAACTAGCAAGATTCACGAGCATCGATTTTACATGTCGTAGAAGAGAACAAGGGAAAGGTGGAAACTTTTTCTCTCAGAACTGCGCAAAAACTTGTATTCCGGCTCAAAACAACGGGATACATCGTTTTAGATCGAAACTAGCAAGATTCACGAGCAACGATTTTACAAGTCGTAGAAGAGAACAAGGGAAAGGTGGAAACTTTTTCTCTCAGAACTGCGCGAAAACTTGTATTCCGGCTCAAATCATTGAGATACATCGTTTTAGATCAAAACTAGCAAGATTCACGAGCATCGATTTTACATGTCGTAGAAGAGAACAAGGGAAAGGTGGAAACTTTTTCTCTCAGAACTGCGCAAAAACTTGTATTGCGGCTCAAAACAACGGGATACATCGTGTTAGATCAAGACAAGAAAAATTCACGAGCATCGATTTTACAAGTCGTCGAAGAGTAGACGAGAGAAAGGTGTAAACTTTTTCTCTCAGAACTGCGCGAAAAATTGTATTCCGGCTCAAAACAACGGGATACATCGTTTTAGATCGAAAGTAGCAAAATTCACGAGCATCAATTTAACTAGTCGTCGAAGAGTAGACGAGAGAAAGGTGTAAACTTTTTCTCTCAGAACTGCGCGAAAACTTGTATTCCGGCTCAAATCATTGAGATACATCGTTTTAGATCAAAACTAGCAAGATTCACGAGCATCGATTTTACATGTCGTAGAAGAGAACGAGGGAAAGGTGTAAACTTTTTCTCTCAGATCTGCGCGAAAAATAGTATTCCGGCTCAAAACAACGGGATACATCGTTTTAGATCGAAAGTAGCAAAATTCACGAGCTTCGATTTAACAAGTCGTCGAAGAGTAGACGAGAGAAAGGTGTAAACTTTTTCTCTCAGAACTGCGCGAAAACTTGTATTCCAGCTCAAAACAACGGGATACATCGTTTTAGATCGAAACTAGCAATATTCACGAGCATCAATTTTAAAAGTCGTCGAAGAGTAGACGAGAGAAAGGTGTAAACCTTTTCTCTCAGAACTGCGCGAAAACTTGTATTCCGGCTCAAAACAACGGGATACATTGTTTTAGGTCGAAAGTAGCAAAATTCACGAGCATCGATTTAACAAGTCGTCGAAGAGTAGACGAGAGAAAGGTGTAAACTTTTTCTCTCAGAACTGCGCGAAAACTTGTATTCCGGCTCAAATAATTGAGATACATCGCTTTAGATCAAAACTAGCAAGATTCACGAGCATCGATTTTACAAGTCGTCGAAGAGAACGAGAGAAAGGTGTAAACTTTTTCTCTCAGAACTGCGCAAAAATTTGTATTCCGGCTCAAAACAACGGGATACATCGTTTTAGATCGAAACTAGCAAGATTCACGAGCATCGATTTTACAAGTCGTCGAAGAGTAGACGAGAGAAAGGTGTAAACTTTTTCTTTCAGAACTGCGCGAAAACTCGTATTCCGTCTCAAAACAACGGGATTCATTGTTTTAGAGCGAAACTATCAATATTCACGAGCATCGATTTTACAAGTCGTCGAAGAGTAGACGAGAGAAAGGTGTAAACTTTTTCTCTCAGAACTGCGCGAAAAATTGTATTCCGGCTCAAAACAACGGGATACATCGTTTTAGATCGAAAGTAGCAAAATTCACGAGCATCAATTTAACTAGTCGTCGAAGAGTAGACGAGAGAAAGGTGTAAACTTTTTCTCTCAGGACTGCGAGAAAACTTGTATTTCGGCTCAAAACAACGGGATACATCGTTTTAGATCAAGACAAGCAAAATTCACGAGCATCGATTTTACAAGTCGTCGAAGAGTAGACGAGAGAAAGGTGTAAACTTTTTCTCTCAGAACTGCGCAAAAATTTGTATTCCGGCTCAAAACAACGGGATACATCGTTTTAGATCGAAACTAGCAAGATTCACGAGCATCGATTTTACAAGTCGTCGAAGAGTAGACGAGAGAAAGGTGTAAACTTTTTCTCTCAGAACTGCGCGAAAACTCGCATTCCGTCTCAAAACAACGGGATTCATTGTTTTAGAGCGAAACTATCAATATTCACGAGCATCAATTTTACAAGTCGTCGAAGAGTAGACGAGAGAAAGGTGTAAACTTTTTCTCTCAGAACTGCGCGAAAAATTGTATTCCGGCTCAAAACAACGGGATACATCGTTTTAGATCGAAAGTAGCAAAATTCACGAGCATCAATTTAACTAGTCGTCGAAGAGTAGACGAGAGAAAGATGTAAACTTTTTCTCTCAGAACTGCGCGAAAACTTGTATTCCGGCTCAAATCATTGAGGTACATCGTTTTAGATCAAAACTAGCAAGATTCACGAGCATCAATTTTACAAGTCGTCGAAGAGTAGACGAGAGAAATGTGTAAACTTTTTCTCTCAGAACTGCGCGAAAACTCGCATTCCGTCTCAAAACAACGGGAATCATTGTTTTAGAGCGAAACTATCAATATTCACGAGCATCGATTTTACAAGTCGTCGAAGAGTAGACGAGAGAAAGGTGTAAACTTTTTCTCTCAGAACTGCGCGAAAAATTGTATTCCGGCTTAAAACAACGGGATACATCGTTTTAGATCGAAAGTAGCAAAATTCACGAGCATCAATTTAACTAGTCGTCGAAGAGTAGACGAGAGAAAGGTGTAAACTTTTTCTCTCAGAACTGCGCGAAAACTTGTATTCCGGCTCAAATCATTGAGATACATCGTTTTAGATCAAAACTAGCAAGATTCACGAGCATCGATTTTACATGTCGTAGAAGAGAACAAGGGAAAGGTGGAAACTTTTTCTCTCAGAACTGCTCGAAAACTTGTATTCCGGCTCAAAACAACGGGATACATCGTTTTAGATCGAAACTAGCAAAATTCACGAGCATCGATTTTACAAGTCGTCGAAGAGTACACGAGAGAAAGGTGTAAACTTTTTCTCTCAGAACTGCGCGAAAACTTGTATTGCGGCTCTAAACAACGGGATACATCGTTTTAGATCAAGACAAGCAAAATTCACGAGCATCGATTTTACAAGGCGTCGAAGAGTAGACGAAAGAAAGGTGTAAACTTTTTCTCTCAGAACTGCGCGAAAACTTGTATTCCGGCTCAAAACAACGGGATACATCATTTTAAATCGACACTATCAAGATTCACGAGCATCGATTTTACAAGTCGTCGAAGAGTAGACGAGAGAAATGTGTAAACTTTTTCTCTCAGAACTGCGCGAAAACTCGCATTCCGTCTCAAAACAAAGGGAATCATTGTTTTAGAGCGAAACTATCAATATTCACGAGCATCGATTTTACAAGTCGTCGAAGAGTACACGAGAGAAAGGTGTAAACTTTTTCTCTCAGAACTGCGCGAAAAATTGTATTCCGGCTTAAAACAACGGGATACATCGTTTTAGATCGAAAGTAGCAAAATTCACGAGCATCAATTTAACTAGTCGTCGAAGAGTAGACGAGAGAAAGGTGTAAACTTTTTCTCTCAGAACTGCGCGAAAACTTGTATTCCGGCTCAAATCATTGAGATACATCGTTTTAGATCAAAACTAGCAAGATTCACGAGCATCGATTTTACATGTCGTAGAAGAGAACAAGGGAAAGGTGGAAACTTTTTCTCTCAGAACTGCTCGAAAACTTGTATTCCGGCTCAAAACAACGGGATACATCGTTTTAGATCGAAACTAGCAAAATTCACGAGCATCGATTTTACAAGTCGTCGAAGAGTACACGAGAGAAAGGTGTAAACTTTTTCTCTCAGAACTGCGCGAAAACTTGTATTCCGGCTCAAATCATTGAGATACATCGTTTTAGATCAAAACTAGCAAGATTCACGAGCATCGATTTTACATGTCGTAGAAGAGAACAAGGGAAAGGTGGAAACTTTTTCTCTCAGAACTGCGCAAAAACTTGTATTCCGGCTCAAAACAACGGGATACATCGTTTTAGATCGAAACTAGCAAGATTCACGAGCAACGATTTTACAAGTCGTAGAAGAGAACGAGGGAAAGGTGTAAACTTTTTCTCTCAGAACTGCGCAAAAACTTGTATTGCGGCTCAAAACAACGGGATACATCGTGTTAGATCAAGACAAGAAAAATTCACGAGCATCGATTTTACAAGTCGTCGAAGAGTAGACGAGAGAAAGGTGTAAACTTTTTCTCTCAGAACTGCGCGAAAAATTGTATTCCGGCTCAAAACAACGGGATACATCGTTTTAGATCGAAAGTAGCAAAATTCACGAGCATCAATTTAACTAGTCGTCGAAGAGTAGACGAGAGAAAGGTGTAAACTTTTTCTCTCAGAACTGCGCGAAAACTTGTATTCCGGCTCAAATCATTGAGATACATCGTTTTAGATCAAAACTAGCAAGATTCACGAGCATCGATTTTACATGTCGTAGAAGAGAACGAGGGAAAGGTGTAAACTTTTTCTCTCAGATCTGCGCGAAAAATAGTATTCCGGCTCAAAACAACGGGATACATCGTTTTAGATCGAAAGTAGCAAGATTCACGAGCTTCGATTTAACAAGTCGTCGAAGAGTAGACGAGAGAAAGGTGTAAACTTTTTCTCTCAGAACTGCGCGAAAACTTGTATTCCAGCTCAAAACAACGGGATACATCGTTTTAGATCGAAACTAGCAATATTCACGAGCATCAATTTTAAAACTCGTCGAAGAGTAGACGAGAGAAAGGTGTAAACCTTTTCTCTCAGAACTGCGCGAAAACTTGTATTCCGGCTCAAAACAACGGGATACATTGTTTTAGGTCGAAAGTAGCAAAATTCACGAGCATCGATTTAACAAGTCGTCGAAGAGTAGACGAGAGAAAGGTGTAAACTTTTTCTCTCAGAACTGCGCGAAAACTTGTATTCCGGCTCAAATAATTGAGATACATCGCTTTAGATCAAAACTAGCAAGATTCACGAGCATCGATTTTACAAGTCGTCGAGAGAACGAGAGAAAGGTGTAAACTTTTTCTCTCAGAACTGCGCAAAAATTTGTATTCCGGCTCAAAACAACGGGATACATCGTTTTAGATCGAAACTAGCAAGATTCACGAGCATCGATTTTACAAGTCGTCGAAGAGTAGACGAGAGAAAGGTGTAAACTTTTTCTTTCAGAACTGCGCGAAAACTCGTATTCCGTCTCAAAACAACGGGATTCATTGTTTTAGAGCGAAACTATCAATATTCACGAGCATCGATTTTACAAGTCGTCGAAGAGTAGACGAGAGAAAGGTGTAAACTTTTTCTCTCAGAACTGCGCGAAAAATTGTATTCCGGCTCAAAACAACGGGATACATCGTTTTAGATCGAAAGTAGCAAAATTCACGAGCATCAATTTAACTAGTCGTCGAAGAGTAGACGAGAGAAAGGTGTAAACTTTTTCTCTCAGGACTGCGAGAAAACTTGTATTTCGGCTCAAAACAACGGGATACATCGTTTTAGATCAAGACAAGCAAAATTCACGAGCATCGATTTTACAAGTCGTCGAAGAGTAGACGAGAGAAAGGTGTAAACTTTTTCTCTCAGAACTGCGCAAAAATTTGTATTCCGGCTCAAAACAACGGGATACATCGTTTTAGATCGAAACTAGCAAGATTCACGAGCATCGATTTTACAAGTCGTCGAAGAGTAGACGAGAGAAAGGTGTAAACTTTTTCTCTCAGAACTGCGCGAAAACTCGCATTCCGTCTCAAAACAACGGGATTCATTGTTTTAGAGCGAAACTATCAATATTCACGAGCATCAATTTTACAAGTCGTCGAAGAGTAGACGAGAGAAAGGTGTAAACTTTTTCTCTCAGAACTGCGCGAAAAATTGTATTCCGGCTCAAAACAACGGGATACATCGTTTTAGATCGAAAGTAGCAAAATTCACGAGCATCAATTTAACTAGTCGTCGAAGAGTAGACGAGAGAAAGATGTAAACTTTTTCTCTCAGAACTGCGCGAAAACTTGTATTCCGGCTCAAATCATTGAGGTACATCGTTTTAGATCAAAACTAGCAAGATTCACGAGCATCAATTTTACAAGTCGTCGAAGAGTAGACGAGAGAAATGTGTAAACTTTTTCTCTCAGAACTGCGCGAAAACTCGCATTCCGTCTCAAAACAACGGGAATCATTGTTTTAGAGCGAAACTATCAATATTCACGAGCATCGATTTTACAAGTCGTCGAAGAGTAGACGAGAGAAAGGTGTAAACTTTTTCTCTCAGAACTGCGCGAAAAATTGTATTCCGGCTTAAAACAACGGGATACATCGTTTTAGATCGAAAGTAGCAAAATTCACGAGCATCAATTTAACTAGTCGTCGAAGAGTAGACGAGAGAAAGGTGTAAACTTTTTCTCTCAGAACTGCGCGAAAACTTGTATTCCGGCTCAAATCATTGAGATACATCGTTTTAGATCAAAACTAGCAAGATTCACGAGCATCGATTTTACATGTCGTAGAAGAGAACAAGGGAAAGGTGGAAACTTTTTCTCTCAGAACTGCTCGAAAACTTGTATTCCGGCTCAAAACAACGGGATACATCGTTTTAGATCGAAACTAGCAAAATTCACGAGCATCGATTTTACAAGTCGAAGAGTACACGAGAGAAAGGTGTAAACTTTTTCTCTCAGAACTGCGCGAAAACTTGTATTGCGGCTCTAAACAACGGGATACATCGTTTTAGATCAAGACAAGCAAAATTCACGAGCATCGATTTTACAAGGCGTCGAAGAGTAGACGAAAGAAAGGTGTAAACTTTTTCTCTCAGAACTGCGCGAAAACTTGTATTCCGGCTCAAAACAACGGGATACATCGTTTTAAATCGACACTATCAAGATTCACGAGCATCGATTTTACAAGTCGTCGAAGAGTAGACGAGAGAAATGTGTAAACTTTTTCTCTCAGAACTGCGCGAAAACTCGCATTCCGTCTCAAAACAAAGGGAATCATTGTTTTAGAGCGAAACTATCAATATTCACGAGCATCGATTTTACAAGTCGTCGAAGAGTACACGAGAGAAAGGTGTAAACTTTTTCTCTCAGAACTGCGCGAAAAATTGTATTCCGGCTTAAAACAACGGGATACATCGTTTTAGATCGAAAGTAGCAAAATTCACGAGCATCAATTTAACTAGTCGTCGAAGAGTAGACGAGAGAAAGGTGTAAACTTTTTCTCTCAGAACTGCGCGAAAACTTGTATTCCGGCTCAAATCATTGAGATACATCGTTTTAGATCAAAACTAGCAAGATTCACGAGCATCGATTTTACATGTCGTAGAAGAGAACAAGGGAAAGGTGGAAACTTTTTCTCTCAGAACTGCTCGAAAACTTGTATTCCGGCTCAAAACAACGGGATACATCGTTTTAGATCGAAACTAGCAAAATTCACGAGCATCGATTTTACAAGTCGTCGAAGAGTACACGAGAGAAAGGTGTAAACTTTTTCTCTCAGAACTGCGCGAAAACTTGTATTCCGGCTCAAATCATTGAGATACATCGTTTTAGATCAAAACTAGCAAGATTCACGAGCATCGATTTTACATGTCGTAGAAGAGAACAAGGGAAAGGTGGAAACTTTTTCTCTCAGAACTGCGCAAAAACTTGTATTCGGGCTCAAAACAACGGGATACATCGTTTTAGATCGAAACTAGCAAGATTCACGAGCAACGATTTTACAAGTCGTAGAAGAGAACGAGGGAAAGGTGTAAACTTTTTCTCTCAGAACTGCGCAAAAACTTGTATTGCGGCTCAAAACAACGGGATACATCGTGTTAGATCAAGACAAGAAAAATTCACGAGCATCGATTTTACAAGTCGTCGAAGAGTAGACGAGAGAAAGGTGTAAACTTTTTCTCTCAGAACTGCGCGAAAAATTGTATTCCGGCTCAAAACAACGGGATACATCGTTTTAGATCGAAAGTAGCAAAATTCACGAGCATCAATTTAACTAGTCGTCGAAGATTAGACGAGAGAAAGGTGTAAACTTTTTCTCTCAGAACTGCGCGAAAACTTGTATTCCGGCTCAAATCATTGAGATACATCGTTTTAGATCAAAACTAGCAAGATTCACGAGCATCGATTTTACATGTCGTAGAAGAGAACGAGGGAAAGGTGTAAACTTTTTCTCTCAGATCTGCGCGAAAAATAGTATTCCGGCTCAAAACAACGGGATACATCGTTTTAGATCGAAAGTAGCAAGATTCACGAGCTTCGATTTAACAAGTCGTCGAAGAGTAGACGAGAGAAAGGTGTAAACTTTTTCTCTCAGAACTGCGCGAAAACTTGTATTCCAGCTCAAAACAACGGGATACATCGTTTTAGATCGAAACTAGCAATATTCACGAGCATCAATTTTAAAACTCGTCGAAGAGTAGACGAGAGAAAGGTGTAAACCTTTTCTCTCAGAACTGCGCGAAAACTTGTATTCCGGCTCAAAACAACGGGATACATTGTTTTAGGTCGAAAGTAGCAAAATTCACGAGCATCGATTTAACAAGTCGTCGAAGAGTAGACGAGAGAAAGGTGTAAACTTTTTCTCTCAGAACTGCGCGAAAACTTGTATTCCGGCTCAAATAATTGAGATACATCGCTTTAGATCAAAACTAGCAAGATTCACGAGCATCGATTTTACAAGTCGTCGAGAGAACGAGAGAAAGGTGTAAACTTTTTCTCTCAGAACTGCGCAAAAATTTGTATTCCGGCTCAAAACAACGGGATACATCGTTTTAGATCGAAACTAGCAAGATTCACGAGCATCGATTTTACAAGTCGTCGAAGAGTAGACGAGAGAAAGGTGTAAACTTTTTCTTTCAGAACTGCGCGAAAACTCGTATTCCGTCTCAAAACAACGGGATTCATTGTTTTAGAGCGAAACTATCAATATTCACGAGCATCGATTTTACAAGTCGTCGAAGAGTAGACGAGAGAAAGGTGTAAACTTTTTCTCTCAGAACTGCGCGAAAAATTGTATTCCGGCTCAAAACAACGGGATACATCGTTTTAGATCGAAAGTAGCAAAATTCACGAGCATCAATTTAACTAGTCGTCGAAGAGTAGACGAGAGAAAGGTGTAAACTTTTTCTCTCAGGACTGCGAGAAAACTTGTATTTCGGCTCAAAACAACGGGATACATCGTTTTAGATCAAGACAAGCAAAATTCACGAGCATCGATTTTACAAGTCGTCGAAGAGTAGACGAGAGAAAGGTGTAAACTTTTTCTCTCAGAACTGCGCAAAAATTTGTATTCCGGCTCAAAACAACGGGATACATCGTTTTAGATCGAAACTAGCAAGATTCACGAGCATCGATTTTACAAGTCGTCGAAGAGTAGACGAGAGAAAGGTGTAAACTTTTTCTCTCAGAACTGCGCGAAAACTCGCATTCCGTCTCAAAACAACGGGATTCATTGTTTTAGAGCGAAACTATCAATATTCACGAGCATCAATTTTACAAGTCGTCGAAGAGTAGACGAGAGAAAGGTGTAAACTTTTTCTCTCAGAACTGCGCGAAAAATTGTATTCCGGCTCAAAACAACGGGATACATCGTTTTAGATCGAAAGTAGCAAAATTCACGAGCATCAATTTAACTAGTCGTCGAAGAGTAGACGAGAGAAAGATGTAAACTTTTTCTCTCAGAACTGCGCGAAAACTTGTATTCCGGCTCAAATCATTGAGGTACATCGTTTTAGATCAAAACTAGCAAGATTCACGAGCATCAATTTTACAAGTCGTCGAAGAGTAGACGAGAGAAATGTGTAAACTTTTTCTCTCAGAACTGCGCGAAAACTCGCATTCCGTCTCAAAACAACGGGAATCATTGTTTTAGAGCGAAACTATCAATATTCACGAGCATCGATTTTACAAGTCGTCGAAGAGTAGACGAGAGAAAGGTGTAAACTTTTTCTCTCAGAACTGCGCGAAAAATTGTATTCCGGCTTAAAACAACGGGATACATCGTTTTAGATCGAAAGTAGCAAAATTCACGAGCATCAATTTAACTAGTCGTCGAAGAGTAGACGAGAGAAAGGTGTAAACTTTTTCTCTCAGAACTGCGCGAAAACTTGTATTCCGGCTCAAATCATTGAGATACATCGTTTTAGATCAAAACTAGCAAGATTCACGAGCATCGATTTTACATGTCGTAGAAGAGAACAAGGGAAAGGTGGAAACGTTTTCTCTCAGAACTGCTCGAAAACTTGTATTCCGGCTCAAAACAACGGGGTACATCGTTTTAGATCGAAACTAGCAAAATTCACGAGCATCGATTTTACAAGTCGTCGAAGAGTACACGAGAGAAAGGTGTAAACTTTTTCTCTCAGAACTGCGCGAAAACTTGTATTCCGGCTCAAATCATTGAGATACATCGTTTTAGATCAAAACTAGCAAGATTCACGAGCATCGATTTTACATGTCGTAGAAGAGAACAAGGGAAAGGTGGAAACTTTTTCTCTCAGAACTGCGCAAAAACTTGTATTCCGGCTCAAAACAACGGGATACATCGTTTTAGATCGAAACTAGCAAGATTCACGAGCAACGATTTTACAAGTCGTAGAAGAGAACGAGGGAAAGGTGTAAACTTTTTCTCTCAGAACTGCGCAAAAACTTGTATTGCGGCTCAAAACAACGGGATACATCGTGTTAGATCAAGACAAGAAAAATTCACGAGCATCGATTTTACAAGTCGTCGAAGAGTAGACGAGAGAAAGGTGTAAACTTTTTCTCTCAGAACTGCGCGAAAAATTGTATTCCGGCTCAAAACAACGGGATACATCGTTTTAGATCGAAAGTAGCAAAATTCACGAGCATCAATTTAACTAGTCGTCGAAGAGTAGACGAGAGAAAGGTGTAAACTTTTTCTCTCAGAACTGCGCGAAAACTTGTATTCCGGCTCAAATCATTGAGATACATCGTTTTAGATCAAAACTAGCAAAATTCACGAGCATCGATTTTACAAGTCGTCGAAGAGTAGACGAGAGAAAGGTGTAAACTTTTTCTCTCAGAACTGCGCGAAAACTTGTATTCCGGCTCAAATCATTGAGATACATCGTTTTAGATCAAAACTAGCAAGATTCACGAGCATCGATTTTACATGTCGTAGAAGAGAACGAGGGAAAGGTGTAAACTTTTTCTCTCAGAACTGCGCAAAAACTTGTATTGCGGCTCAAAACAACGGGATACATCGTTTTAGATCAAGACAAGCAAAATTCACGAGCATCGATTTTACAAGTCGTCGAAGAGTAGACGAGAGAAAGGTGTAAACTTTTTCTCTCAGAACTGCGCGAAAACTTGTATTCCGGCTCAAATCATTGAGATACATCGTTTTAGATCAAAACTAGCAAGATTCACGAGCATCGATTTTACATGTCGTAGAAGAGAACAAGGGAAAGGTGGAAACTTTTTCTCTCAGAACTGCGCAAAAACTTGTATTCCGGCTCAAAACAACGGGATACATCGTTTTAGATCGAAACTAGCAAGATTCACGAGCAACGATTTTACAAGTCGTAGAAGAGAACGAGGGAAAGGTGTAAACTTTTTCTCTCAGAACTGCGCAAAAACTTGTATTGCGGCTCAAAACAACGGGATACATCGTTTTAGATCAAGACAAGAAAAATTCACGAGCATCGATTTTACAAGTCGTCGAAGAGTAGACGAGAGAAAGGTGTAAACGTTTTCTCTCAGAACTGCGCGAAAACTTGTATTCCGGCTCAAAACAACAGGATACATCGTTTTAGATCGAAACTAGCAAAATTCACGTGCATCGATTTCACAAGTCGTCGAAGAGTAGACGAGAGAAACGTGTAAGCTTTTTCTCTCAGGACTGCGAGAAAACTTGTATTCCGGCTCAAAACAACGTGATACATCGTTTTAGATCGAAACTATCAAGATTCACGAGCATCGATTTTACAAGTCGTCGAAGAGTAGACGAGAGAAAGGTGTAAACTTTTTCTCTCAGATCTGCGCGAAAAATAGTATTCCGGCTCAAAACAACGGGATACATCGTTTTAGATCGAAAGTAGCAAAATTCACGAGCTTCGATTTAACAAGTCTTCGAAGAGTAGACGAGAGAAAGGTGTAAACTTTTTCTCTCAGAACTGCGCGAAAACTTGTATTCCAGCTCAAAACAACGGGATACATCGTTTTAGATCGAAACTAGCAAAATTCACGAGCATCAATTTTAAAAGTCGTCGAAGAGTAGACGAGAGAAAGGTGTAAACTTTTTCTCTCAGAACTGCGCGAAAACTTGTATTCCGGCTCAAATAATTGAGATACATCGCTTTAGATCGAAACTAGCAAGATTCACGAGCATCGATTTTACAAGTCGTCGAAGAGTAGACGAGAGAAAGGTGTAAACTTTTTCTCTCAGAACTGCGCGAAAAATTGTATTCCGGCTCAAAACAACGGGATACATCGTTTTAGATCGAAAGTAGCAAAATTCACGAGCATCAATTTAACTAGTCGTCGAAGAGTAGACGAGAGAAAGGTGTAAACTTTTTCTCTCAGAACTGCGCGAAAACTTGTATTCCGGCTCAAATCATTGAGATACATCGTTTTAGATCAAAACTAGCAAGATTCACGAGCATCGATTTTACATGTCGTAGAAGAGAACGAGGGAAAGGTGTAAACTTTTTCTCTCAGATCTGCGCGAAAAATAGTATTCCGGCTCAAAACAACGGGATACATCGTTTTAGATCGAAAGTAGCAAAATTCACGAGCTTCGATTTAACAAGTCGTCGAAGAGTAGACGAGAGAAAGGTGTAAACTTTTTCTCTCAGAACTGCGCGAAAACTTGTATTCCAGCTCAAAACAACGGGATACATCGTTTTAGATCGAAACTAGCAATATTCACGAGCATCAATTTTAAAAGTCGTCGAAGAGTAGACGAGAGAAAGGTGTAAACTTTTTCTCTCAGAACTGCGCGAAAACTTGTATTCCGGCTCAAAACAACGGGATACATTGTTTTAGGTCGAAAGTAGCAAAATTCACGAGCATCGATTTAACAAGTCGTCGAAGAGTAGACGAGAGAAAGGTGTAAACTTTTTCTCTCAGAACTGCGCGAAAACTTGTATTCCGGCTCAAATAATTGAGATACATCGCTTTAGATCAAAACTAGCAAGATTCACGAGCATCGATTTTACAAGTCGTCGAAGAGAACGAGAGAAAGGTGTAAACTTTTTCTCTCAGAACTGCGCAAAAATTTGTATTCCGGCTCAAAACAACGGGATACATCGTTTTAGATCGAAACTAGCAAGATTCACGAGCATCGATTTTACAAGTCGTCGAAGAGTAGACGAGAGAAAGGTGTAAACTTTTTCTTTCAGAACTGCGCGAAAACTCGTATTCCGTCTCAAAACAACGGGATTCATTGTTTTAGAGCGAAACTATCAATATTCACGAGCATCGATTTTACAAGTCGTCGAAGAGTAGACGAGAGAAAGGTGTAAACTTTTTCTCTCAGAACTGCGCGAAAAATTGTATTCCGGCTCAAAACAACGGGATACATCGTTTTAGATCGAAAGTAGCAAAATTCACGAGCATCAATTTAACTAGTCGTCGAAGAGTAGACGAGAGAAAGGTGTAAACTTTTTCTCTCAGGACTGCGAGAAAACTTGTATTTCGGCTCAAAACAACGGGATACATCGTTTTAGATCAAGACAAGCAAAATTCACGAGCATCGATTTTACAAGTCGTCGAAGAGTAGACGAGAGAAAGGTGTAAACTTTTTCTCTCAGAACTGCGCAAAAATTTGTATTCCGGCTCAAAACAACGGGATACATCGTTTTAGATCGAAACTAGCAAGATTCACGAGCATCGATTTTACAAGTCGTCGAAGAGTAGACGAGAGAAAGGTGTAAACTTTTTCTCTCAGAACTGCGCGAAAACTCGCATTCCGTCTCAAAACAACGGGATTCATTGTTTTAGAGCGAAACTATCAATATTCACGAGCATCAATTTTACAAGTCGTCGAAGAGTAGACGAGAGAAAGGTGTAAACTTTTTCTCTCAGAACTGCGCGAAAAATTGTATTCCGGCTCAAAACAACGGGATACATCGTTTTAGATCAAAAGTAGCAAAATTCACGAGCATCAATTTAACTAGTCGTCGAAGAGTAGACGAGAGAAAGATGTAAACTTTTTCTCTCAGAACTGCGCGAAAACTTGTATTCCGGCTCAAATCATTGAGGTACATCGTTTTAGATCAAAACTAGCAAGATTCACGAGCATCAATTTTACAAGTCGTCGAAGAGTAGACGAGAGAAATGTGTAAACTTTTTCTCTCAGAACTGCGCGAAAACTCGCATTCCGTCTCAAAACAACGGGAATCATTGTTTTAGAGCGAAACTATCAATATTCACGAGCATCGATTTTACAAGTCGTCGAAGAGTAGACGAGAGAAAGGTGTAAACTTTTTCTCTCAGAACTGCGCGAAAAATTGTATTCCGGCTTAAAACAACGGGATACATCGTTTTAGATCGAAAGTAGCAAAATTCACGAGCATCAATTTAACTAGTCGTCGAAGAGTAGACGAGAGAAAGGTGTAAACTTTTTCTCTCAGAACTGCGCGAAAACTTGTATTCCGGCTCAAATCATTGAGATACATCGTTTTAGATCAAAACTAGCAAGATTCACGAGCATCGATTTTACATGTCGTAGAAGAGAACAAGGGAAAGGTGGAAACTTTTTCTCTCAGAACTGCTCGAAAACTTGTATTCCGGCTCAAAACAACGGGATACATCGTTTTAGATCGAAACTAGCAAAATTCACGAGCATCGATTTTACAAGTCGTCGAAGAATACACGAGAGAAAGGTGTAAACTTTTTCTCTCAGAACTGCGCGAAAACTTGTATTCCGGCTCAAATCATTGAGATACATCGTTTTAGATCAAAACTAGCAAGATTCACGAGCATCGATTTTACATGTCGTAGAAGAGAACAAGGGAAAGGTGGAAACTTTTTCTCTCAGAACTGCGCAAAAACTTGTATTCCGGCTCAAAACAACGGGATACATCGTTTTAGATCGAAACTAGCAAGATTCACGAGCAACGATTTTACAAGTCGTAGAAGAGAACGAGGGAAAGGTGTAAACTTTTTCTCTCAGAACTGCGCAAAAACTTGTATTGCGGCTCAAAACAACGGGATACATCGTGTTAGATCAAGACAAGAAAAATTCACGAGCATCGATTTTACAAGTCGTCGAAGAGTAGACGAGAGAAAGGTGTAAACTTTTTCTCTCAGAACTGCGCGAAAAATTGTATTCCGGCTCAAAACAACGGGATACATCGTTTTAGATCGAAAGTAGCAAAATTCACGAGCATCAATTTAACTAGTCGTCGAAGAGTAGACGAGAGAAAGGTGTAAACTTTTTCTCTCAGAACTGCGCGAAAACTTGTATTCCGGCTCAAATCATTGAGATACATCGTTTTAGATCAAAACTAGCAAAATTCACGAGCATCGATTTTACAAGTCGTCGAAGAGTAGACGAGAGAAAGGTGTAAACTTTTTCTCTCAGAACTGCGCGAAAACTTGTATTCCGGCTCAAATCATTGAGATACATCGTTTTAGATCAAAACTAGCAAGATTCACGAGCATCGATTTTACATGTCGTAGAAGAGAACGAGGGAAAGGTGTAAACTTTTTCTCTCAGAACTGCGCAAAAACTTGTATTGCGGCTCAAAACAACGGGATACATCGTTTTAGATCAAGACAAGCAAAATTCACGAGCATCGATTTTACAAGTCGTCGAAGAGTAGACGAGAGAAAGGTGTAAACTTTTTCTCTCAGAACTGCGCGAAAACTTGTATTCCGGCTCAAATCATTGAGATACATCGTTTTAGATCAAAACTAGCAAGATTCACGAGCATCGATTTTACATGTCGTAGAAGAGAACAAGGGAAAGGTGGAAACTTTTTCTCTCAGAACTGCGCAAAAACTTGTATTCCGGCTCAAAACAACGGGATACATCGTTTTAGATCGAAACTAGCAAGATTCACGAGCAACGATTTTACAAGTCGTAGAAGAGAACGAGGGAAAGGTGTAAACTTTTTCTCTCAGAACTGCGCAAAAACTTGTATTGCGGCTCAAAACAACGGGATACATCGTTTTAGATCAAGACAAGAAAAATTCACGAGCATCGATTTTACAAGTCGTCGAAGAGTAGACGAGAGAAAGGTGTAAACGTTTTCTCTCAGAACTGCGCGAAAACTTGTATTCCGGCTCAAAACAACAGGATACATCGTTTTAGATCGAAACTAGCAAAATTCACGTGCATCGATTTCACAAGTCGTCGAAGAGTAGACGAGAGAAACGTGTAAGCTTTTTCTCTCAGGACTGCGAGAAAACTTGTATTCCGGCTCAAAACAACGTGATACATCGTTTTAGATCGAAACTATCAAGATTCACGAGCATCGATTTTACAAGTCGTCGAAGAGTAGACGAGAGAAAGGTGTAAACTTTTTCTCTCAGATCTGCGCGAAAAATAGTATTCCGGCTCAAAACAACGGGATACATCGTTTTAGATCGAAAGTAGCAAAATTCACGAGCTTCGATTTAACAAGTCTTCGAAGAGTAGACGAGAGAAAGGTGTAAACTTTTTCTCTCAGAACTGCGCGAAAACTTGTATTCCAGCTCAAAACAACGGGATACATCGTTTTAGATCGAAACTAGCAAAATTCACGAGCATCAATTTTAAAAGTCGTCGAAGAGTAGACGAGAGAAAGGTGTAAACTTTTTCTCTCAGAACTGCGCGAAAACTTGTATTCCGGCTCAAATAATTGAGATACATCGCTTTAGATCGAAACTAGCAAGATTCACGAGCATCGATTTTACAAGTCGTCGAAGAGAACGAGAGAAAGGTGTAAACTTTTTCTCTCAGAACTGCGCAAAAATTTGTATTCCGGCTCAAAACAACGGGATACATCGTTTTAGATCGAAACTAGCAAGATTCACGAGCATCGATTTTACAAGTCGTCGAAGAGTAGACGAGAGAAAGGTGTAAACTTTTTCTCTCAGAACTGCGCGAAAACTTGTATTCCGGCTCAAAACAACGGGATACATCGTTTTAGATCGAAAGTAGCAAAATTCACGAGCATCGATTTTACAAGTCGTCGAAGAGTAGACGAGAGAAAGGTGTAAGCTTTTTCTCTCAGGACTGCGAGAAAACTTGTATTCCGGCTCAAAAGAACGGAATACATCGTTTTAGATCGAAACTAGCACGATTCACGAGCATCGATTTTACAAGTCGTCGAAGAGTAGACGAGAGAAAGGTGTAAACTTTTTCTCTCAGAACTGCGCGAAAACTTGTATTCCGGCTCAAAACAACGGGATACATCGTTTTAGATCGAAACTATCAAGATTCACGAGCAACGATTTTACAAGTCGTCGCAGAGTAGACGAGAGAAAGGTGTAAATTTTTCTGTCAGAACTGCGCGAAAACTTGTATTCCGGCTCAAAACAACGAAATACATTGTTTTAGATCGAAACTATCAAGATTCACGAGCATCGATTTTACAAGTCGTCGAAGAGTAGACGAGAGAAAGGTGTAAACGTTTTCTCTCAGAACTGCGCGAAAAATTGTATTCCGGCTCAAAACAACGGGATACATCGTTCTAGATCGAAAGTCGCAAAATTCACGAGCATCGATTTAACAAGTCGTCGAAGAGTAGACGAGAGAAAGGTGTAAAAATTTTCTCTCAGAACTGCGCGAAAACTTGTATTCCGGCTCAAAACAACGTGATACATTGTTTTAGATCGAAACTATCAAGATTCACGAGCATCGATTTTACAAGTCGTCGAAGAGTAGACGAGAGAAAGGTGTAAACTTTTTCTCTCAGATCTGCGCGAAAAATAGTATTCCGGCTCAAAACAACAGGATACATCGTTTTAGATCGAAAGTAGCAAAATTCACGAGCTTCGATTTAACAAGTCTTCGAAGAGTAGACGAGAGAAAGGTGTAAACTTTTTCTCTCAGAACTGCGCGAAAACTTGTATTCCAGCTCAAAACAACGGGATACATCGTTTTAGATCGAAACTAGCAAAATTCACGAGCATCAATTTTAAAAGTCGTCGAAGAGTAGACGAGAGAAAGGTGTAAACTTTTTCTCTCAGAACTGCGCGAAAACTTGTATTCCGGCTCAAATAATTGAGATACATCGCTTTAGATCGAAACTAGCAAGATTCACGAGCATCGATTTTACAAGTCGTCGAAGAGAACGAGAGAAAGGTGTAAACTTTTTCTCTCAGAACTGCGCAAAAATTTGTATTCCGGCTCAAAACAACGGGATACATCGTTTTAGATCGAAACTAGCAAGATTCACGAGCATCGATTTTACAAGTCGTCGAAGAGTAGACGAGAGAAAGGTGTAAACTTTTTCTCTCAGAACTGCGCGAAAACTTGTATTCCGGCTCAAAACAACGGGATACATCGTTTTAGATCGAAACTAGCAAGATTCACGAGCATCGATTTTACAAGCCGTCGAAGAGTACACGAAAAAAAGGTGTAAACTTTTTCTCTCAGAACTGCTCAAAAACTTGTATTGCGGCTCAAAACAACGGGATACATCGTTTTAGATCAAGACAAGCAAAATTCACGAGCATCGATTTTACAAGTCGTCGAAGAGTAGACGAGAGAAAGGTGTAAACTTTTTCTCTCAGAACTGCGCGAAAACTTGTATTCCGGCTCAAAACAACGGGATACATCGTTTTAGATCGAAACTAGCAAAATTCACGTGCATCGATTTCACAAGTCATCGAAGAGTAGACGAGAGAAACGTGTAAGCTTTTTCTCTCAGGACTGCGAGAAAACTTGTATTCCGGCTCAAAAGAACGGAATACATCGTTTTAGATCGAAACTAGCACGATTAACGGGCATCGATTTTACAAGTCGTCGAAGAGTAGACGGGAGAAAGGTGTAAACTTTTTCTCTCAGAACTGCGCAAAAACTCGTATTCTGGCTCAAAACAACGGGATTCATTGTTTTAGAGCGAAACTATCAATATTCACGAGCATCGATTTTACAAGTCGTCGAAGAGTAGACGAGAGAAAGGTGTAAACTTTTTCTCTCAGAACTGCGCGAAAAATTGTATTCCGGCTCAAAACAACGGGATACATCGTTTTAGATCGAAAGTAGCAAAATTCACGAGCATCGATTTTACAAGTCGTCGAAGAGTAGACGAGAGAAAGGTGTAAACTTTTTCTCTCAGAACTGCGCGAAAACATGTATTCCGGCTCAAATCATTGAGATACATCGTTTTAGATCAAAACTAGCAAGATTCACGAGCATCGATTTTACATGTCGTAGAAGAGAACGAGGGAAAGGTGTAAACTTTTTCTCTCAGAACTGCGCGAAAACTTGTATTCCGGCTCAAAACAACGGGATACATCGTTTTAGATCGAAACTAGCAAGATTCACGAGCAACGATTTTACAAGTTGTCGCAGAGTAGACGAGAGAAAGGTGTAAATTTTTCTCTCAGAACTGCGCGAAAACTTGTATTCCGGCTCAAAACAACGAAATACATTGTTTTAGATCGAAACTATCAAGATTCACGAGCATCGATTTAACAAGTCGTCGAAGAGTAGACGAGAGAAAGGTGTAAACATTTTCTCTCAGAACTGCGCGAAAACTCGTATTCCGGCTCAAAACAACGGGGTAAATTGTTTTAGAGCGAAACTATCAAAATTCACGAGCATCGATTTTACAAGTCGTCGAAGAGTAGACGAGAGAAAGGTGTAAACTTTTTCTCTCAGAACTGCGCGAAAAATTGTATTCCGACTCAAAACAACGGAATACATCGTTTTAGATTGAAACAAGCAAGATTCACGAGCATCGATTTTATAAGTCGTCGCAGAGTAGACGAGAGAAAGGTGTAAATT
Organism: Amblyomma americanum; assembly: GCF_052857255.1. NCBI lineage: Eukaryota > Metazoa > Arthropoda > Arachnida > Ixodida > Ixodidae > Amblyomma > Amblyomma americanum. The sequence goes on along the minus strand of NW_027526590.1, from coordinate 74,471 downwards.
TTTCTCTCAGAACTGCGCGAAAACTTGTATTCCGGCTGAAAACAACGGAATACATCATTTTAGATCGAAACTAGCAAGATTAACGAGCATCGATTTTACAAGTCGTCGAAGAGTAGACGAGAGAAAGGTGTAAACTTTTTCTCTCAGAACTGCGCGAAAACTTGTATTCCGGCTCAAAACAACGTGATACATCGTTTTAGATCGAAACTATCAAGATTCACGAGCATCGATTTTACATGTCGTAGAAGAGAACGAGGGAAAGGTGTAAACTTTTTCTCTCAGAACTGCGCAAAAACTTGTATTGCGGCTCAAAACAACGGGATACATCGTTTTAGATCAAGACAAGCAAAATTCACGAGCATCGATTTTACAAGTCGTCGAAGAGTAGACGAGAGAAAGGTGTAAACTTTTTCTCTCAGAACTGCGCGAAAACTTGTATTCCGGCTCAAATCATTGAGATACATCGTTTTAGATCAAAACTAGCAAGATTCACGAGCAACGATTTTACAAGTCGTAGAAGAGAACGAGGGAAAGGTGTAAACTTTTTCCCTCAGAACTGCGCAAAAACTTGTATTGCGGCTCAAAACAACGGGATACATCGTTTGAGATCAAGACAAGAAAAATTCACGAGCATCGATTTTACAAGTCGTCGAAGAGTAGACGAGAGAAAGGTGTAAACGTTTTCTCTCAGAACTGCGCGAAAACTTGTATTCCGGCTCAAAACAACAGGATGCATCGTTTTAGATCGAAACTAGCAAAATTCACGTGCATCGATTTCACAAGTCGTCGAAGAGTAGACGAGAGAAACGTGTAAGCTTTTTCTCTCAGGACTGCGAGAAAACTTGTATTCCGGCTCAAAACAACGTGATACATCGTTTTAGATCGAAACTATCAAGATTCACGAGCATCGATTTTACAAGTCGTCGATGAGTAGACGAGAGAAAGGTGTAAACTTTTTCTCTCAGATCTGCGCGAAAAATAGTATTCCGGCTCAAAACAACGGGATACATCGTTTTAGATCGAAAGTAGCAAAATTCACGAGCTTCGATTTAACAAGTCTTCGAAGAGTAGACGAGAGAAAGGTGTAAACTTTTTCTCTCAGAACTGCGCGAAAACTTGTATTCCAGCTCAAAACAACGGGATACATCGTTTTAGATCGAAACTAGCAAAATTCACGAGCATCAATTTTAAAAGTCGTCGAAGAGTAGACGAGAGAAAGGTGTAAACTTTTTCTCTCAGAACTGCGCGAAAACTTGTATTCCGGCTCAAATAATTGAGATACATCGCTTTAGATCGAAACTAGCAAGATTCACGAGCATCGATTTTACAAGTCGTCGAAGAGAACGAGAGAAAGGTGTAAACTTTTTCTCTCAGAACTGCGCAAAAATTTGTATTCCGGCTCAAAACAACGGGATACATCGTTTTAGATCGAAACTAGCAAGATTCACGAGCATCGATTTTACAAGTCGTCGAAGAGTAGACGAGAGAAAGGTGTAAACTTTTTCTCTCAGAACTGCGCGAAAACTTGTATTCCGGCTCAAAACAACGGGATACATCGTTTTAGATCGAAACTAGCAAGATTCACGAGCATCGATTTTACAAGCCGTCGAAGAGTACACGAAAAAAAGGTGTAAACTTTTTCTCTCAGAACTGCTCAAAAACTTGTATTGCGGCTCAAAACAACGGGATACATCGTTTTAGATCAAGACAAGCAAAATTCACGAGCATCGATTTTACAAGTCGTCGAAGAGTAGACGAGAGAAAGGTGTACACTTTTTCTCTCAGAACTGCGCGAAAACTTGTATTCCGGCTCAAAACAACGGGATACATCGTTTTAGATCGAAACTAGCAAAATTCACGTGCATCGATTTCACAAGTCATCGAAGAGTAGACGAGAGAAACGTGTAAGCTTTTTCTCTCAGGACTGCGAGAAAACTTGTATTCCGGCTCAAAAGAACGGAATACATCGTTTTAGATCGAAACTAGCACGATTAACGGGCATCGATTTTACAAGTCGTCGAAGAGTAGACGAGAGAAAGGTGTAAACTTTTTCTCTCAGAACTGCGCAAAAAATCGTATTCTGGCTCAAAACAACGGGATTCATTGTTTTAGAGCGAAACTATCAATATTCACGAGCATCGATTTTACAAGTCGTCGAAGAGTAGACGAGAGAAAGGTGTAAACTTTTTCTCTCAGAACTGCGCGAAAAATTGTATTCCGGCTCAAAACAACGGGATACATCGTTTTAGATCGAAAGTAGCAAAATTCACGAGCATCGATTTTACAAGTCGTCGAAGAGTAGACGAGAGAAAGGTGTAAACTTTTTCTCTCAGAACTGCGCGAAAACATGTATTCCGGCTCAAATCATTGAGATACATCGTTTTAGATCAAAACTAGCAAGATTCACGAGCATCGATTTTACATGTCGTAGAAGAGAACGAGGGAAAGGTGTAAACTTTTTCTCTCAGAACTGCGCGAAAACTTGTATTCCGGCTCAAAACAACGGGATACATCGTTTTAGATCGAAACTAGCAAGATTCACGAGCAACGATTTTACAAGTCGTCGCAGAGTAGACGAGAGAAAGGTGTAAATTTTTCTCTCAGAACTGCGCGAAAACTTGTATTCCGGCTCAAAACAACGAAATACATTGTTTTAGATCGAAACTATCAAGATTCACGAGCATCGATTTTACAAGTCGTCGAAGAGTAGACGAGAGAAAGGTAACAGTAGCTTGGTTTGGGCTAGTCCTGTCCACTTTGGGCTAGTCCTGTCCACTGTAGCGCCTGTCCTGTCCACTTCTGTGTCGTCCGTGTCCTTTTTGCGCTATGTTTTCTGAGAGAAAGGTGTAAACGTTTTCTCTCAGAATTGCGCGAAAAATTGTATTCCGGCTCAAAACAACGGGATACATCGTTCTAGATCGAAAGTCGCAAAATTCACGAGCATCGATTTAACAAGTCGTCGAAGAGTAGACGAGAGAAAGGTGTAAACATTTTCTCTCAGAACTGCGCGAAAACTCGTATTCCGGCTCAAAACAACGGGGTAAATTGTTTTAGAGCGAAACTATCAAAATTCACGAGCATCGATTTTACAAGTCGTCGAAGAGTAGACGAGAGAAAGGTGTAAACTTTTTCTCTCAGAACTGCGCGAAAAATTGTATTCCGACTCAAAACAACGGGATACATCGTTTTAGATTGAAACAAGCAAGATTCACGAGCATCGATTTTATAAGTCGTCGCAGAGTAGACGAGAGAAAGGTGTAAATTTTTCTCTCAGAACTGCGCGAAAACTTGTATTCCGGCTGAAAACAACGGAATACATCGTTTTAGATCGAAACTAGCAAGATTAACGAGCATCGATTTTACAAGTCGTCGAAGAGTAGACGAGAGAAAGGTGTAAACTTTTTCTCTCAGAACTGCGCGAAAACTTGTATTCCGGCTCAAAACAACGTGATACATCGTTTTAGATCGAAACTATCAAGATTCACGAGCATCGATTTTACAAGTCGTCGAAGAGTAGACGAGAGAAAGGTGTAAACTTTTTCTCTCAGAACTGCGCGAAAACTTGTATTCCGGGTCAAAACAACGGGATACATCGTTTTAGATCGAAACTAGCAAGATTCACGAGCAACGATTTTACAAGTCGTCGCAGAGTAGACGAGAGAAAGGTGTAAATTTTTCTCTCCGAACTGCGCGAAAACTTGTATTCCGGCTCAAAACAACGAAATACATTGTTTTAGATCGAAACTATCAAGATTCACGAGCATCGATTTTACAAGTCGTCGAAGAGTAGACGAGAAAAAGGTGTAAACGTTTTCTCTCAGAACTGCGCGAAAAATTGTATTCCGGCTCAAAACAACGGGATACATCGTTTTAGATCGAAAGTCGCAAAATTCACGAGCATCGATTTAACAAGTCGTCGAAGAGTAGACGAGAGAAAGGTGTAAACTTTTTCTCTCAAAACTGCGCGAAAACTCGTATTGCGGCTCAAAACAACGGGGTAAATTGTTTTAGAGCGAAACTATCAAAATTCACGAGCATCGATTTTACAAGTCGTCGAAGAGTAGACGAGAGAAAGGTGTAAACTTTTTCTCTCAGAACTGCGCGAAAAATTGTATTCCGACTCAAAACAACGGGATACATCGTTTTAGATTGAAAATAGCAAGATTCACGAGCATCGATTTTACAAGTCCTCGCAGAGTAGACGAGAGAAAGGTGTAAATTTTTCTCTCAGAACTGCGCGAAAACTTGTATTCCGGCTCAAAACAACGGAATACATCGTTTTAGATCGAAACTAGCAAGATTAACGAGCATCGATTTTACAAGTCGTCGAAGAGTAGACGAGAGAAAGGTGTAAACGTTTTCTCTCAGAACTGCGCGAAAACTTGTATTCCGGCTCAAAACAACGTGATACATCGTTTTAGATCGAAACTATCAAGATTCACGAGCATCGATTTTACAAGTCGTCGAAGAGTAGACGAGAGAAAGGTGTAAACTTTTTACTCTCAGATCTGCGCGAAAAATAGTATTCCGGCTCAAAACAACAGGATACATCGTTTTAGATCGAAAGTAGCAAAATTCACGAGCTTCGATTTAACAAGTCGTCGAAGAGTAGACGAGAGAAAGGTGTAAACTTTTTCTCTCAGAACTGCGCGAAAACTTGTATTCCAGCTCAAAACAACGGGATACATCGTTTTAGATCGAAACTAGCAAAATTCACGAGCATCAATTTTAAAAGTCGTCGAAGAGTAGACGAGAGAAAGGTGTAAACTTTTTCTCTCAAAACTGCGCGAAAACTTGTATTCCGGCTCAAATCATTGAGATACATCGTTTTAGATCAAAACTAGCAAGATTCACGAGCATCGGTTTTACATGTCGTAGAAGAGAACAAGGGAAAGGTGGAAACTTTTTCTCTCAGAACTGCGCGAAAACATGTATTCCGGCTCAAAACAACGGGATACATCGTTTTAGATCGAAACTATCAAGATTCACGAGAATCGATTTTACAAGTCGTCGAAGAGTAGACGAGAGAAAGGTGTAAACTTTTTCTCTCAGAACTGCGCGAAAACTTGTATTCCAGCTCAAAACAACGGGATACATCGTTTTAGATCGAAACTAGCAAAATTCACGAGCATCAATTTTAAAAGTCGTCGAAGAGTAGACGAGAGAAAGGTGTAAACTTTTTCTCTCAAAACTGCGCGAAAACTTGTATTCCGGCTCAAATCATTGAGATACATCGTTTTAGATCAAAACTAGCAAGATTCACGAGCATCGGTTTTACATGTCGTAGAAGAGAACGAGGGAAAGGTGTAAACTTTTTCTCTCAGAACTGCGCAAAAACTTGTATTGCGGCTCAAAACAACGTGATACATCGTTTTAGATCGAAACTATCAAGATTCACGAGAATCGATTTTACAAGTCGTCGAAGAGTAGACGAGAGAAAGGTGTAAACTTTTTCTCTCAGATCTGCGCGAAAAATAGTATTCCGGCTCAAAACAGCGGGATACATCGTTTTAGATCGAAAGTAGCAAAATTCACGAGCTTCGATTTAACAAGTCGTCGAAGAGTAGACGAGAGAAAGGTGTAAACTTTTTCTCTCAGAACTGCGCGAAAACTTGTATTCCAGCTCAAAACAACGGGATACATCGTTTTAGATCGAAACTAGCAAAATTCACGAGCATCAATTTTAAAAGTCGTCGAAGAGTAGACGAGAGAAAGGTGTAAACTTTTTCTCTCAGAACTGCGCGAAAACTTGTATTCCGGCTCAAATAATTGAGATACATCGCTTTAGATCGAAACTAGCAAGATTCACGAGCATCGATTTTACAAGTCGTCGAAGAGAACGAGAGAAAGGTGTAAACTTTTTCTCTCAGAACTGCGCAAAAATTTGTATTCCGGCTCAAAACAACGGGATACATCGTTTTAGATCGAAACTAGCAAGATTCACGAGCATCGATTTTACAAGTCGTCGAAGAGTAGACGAGAGAAAGGTGTAAACTTTTTCTCTCAGAACTGCGCGAAAACTTGTATTCCAGCTCAAAACAACGGGATGCATCGTTTTAGATCGAAACTAGCAAAATTCACGAGCATCAATTTTACAAGTCGTCGAAGAGTACACGAAAAAAAGGTGTAAACTTTTTCTCTCAGAACTGCGCGAAAACTTGTATTCCGGCTCAAATAATTGAGATACATCGCTTTAGATCGAAACTAGCAAGATTCACGAGCATCGATTTTACAAGTCGTCGAAGAGAACGAGAGAAAGGTGTAAACTTTTTCTCTCAGAACTGCGCAAAAATTTGTATTCCGGCTCAAAACAACGGGATACATCGTTTTAGATCGAAACTAGCAAGATTCACGAGCATCGATTTTACAAGTCGTCGAAGAGTAGACGAGAGAAAGGTGTAAACTTTTTCTCTCAGATCTGCGCGAAAAATAGTATTCCGGCTCAAAACAGCGGGATACATCGTTTTAGATCGAAAGTAGCAAAATTCACGAGCTTCGATTTAACAAGTCGTCGAAGAGTAGACGAGAGAAAGGTGTAAACTTTTTCTCTCAGATCTGCGCGAAAAATAGTATTCCGGCTCAAAACAACGGGATACATCGTTTTAGATCGAAAGTAGCAAAATTCACGAGCTTCGATTTAACAAGTCGTCGAAGAGTAGACGAGAGAAAGGTGTAAACTTTTTCTCTCAGAACTGCGCGAAAACTTGTATTCCAGCTCAAAACAACGGGATACATCGTTTTAGATCGAAACTAGCAAAATTCACGAGCATCAATTTTAAAAGTCGTCGAAGAGTAGACGAGAGAAAGGTGTAAACTTTTTCTCTCAGAACTGCGCGAAAACTTGTATTCCGGCTCAAATAATTGAGATACATCGCTTTAGATCGAAACTAGCAAGATTCACGAGCATCGATTTTACAAGTCGTCGAAGAGAACGAGAGAAAGGTGTAAACTTTTTCTCTCAGAACTGCGCAAAAATTTGTATTCCGGCTAAAAACAACGGGATACATCGTTTTAGATCGAAACTAGCAAGATTCACGAGCATCGATTTTACAAGTCGTCGAAGAGTAGACGAGAGAAAGGTGTAAACTTTTTCTCTCAGAACTGCGCGAAAACTTGTATTCCGGCTCAAAACAACGGGATACATCGTTTTAGATCGAAACAAGCAAGATTCACGAGCATCGATTTTACAAGTCGTCGAAGAGTACACGAAAAAAAGGTGTAAACTTTTTCTCTCAGAACTGCTCAAAAACTTGTATTGCGGCTCAAAACAACGGGATACATCGTTTTAAATCAAGACAAGCAAAATTCACGAGCATCGATTTTACAAGTCGTCGAAGAGTAGACGAGAGAAAGGTGTAAACTTTTTCTCTCAGAACTGCGCGAAAACTTGTATTCCGGCTCAAAACAACGGGATACATCGTTTTAGATCGAAACTAGCAAAATTCACGTGCTGCGATTTCACAAGTCATCGAAGAGTAGACGAGAGAAACGTGTAAGCTTTTTCTCTCAGGACTGCGAGAAAACTTGTATTCCGGCTCAAAACAAAGGAATACATCGTTTTAGATCGAAACTAGCAAGATTAACGAGCATCGATTTTACAAGTCGTCGAAGAGTAGACGAGAGAAAGGTGTAAACTTTTTTCTCTCAGAACTGCGCGAAAACTTGTATTCCGGCTCAAAAGAACGGAATACATCGTTTTAGATCGAAACTAGCACGATTAACGGGCATCGATTTTACAAGTCGTCGAAGAGTAGACGAGAGAAAGGTGTAAACTTTTTCTCTCAGAACTGCGCAAAAACTCGTATTCTGGCTCAAAACAACGGGATTCATTGTTTTAGAGCGAAACTATCAATATTCACGAGCATCGATTTTACAAGTCGTCGAAGAGTAGACGAGAGAAAGGTGTAAACTTTTTCTCTCAGAACTGCGCGAAAAATTGTATTCCGGCTCAAAACAACGGGATACATCGTTTTAGATCGAAAGTAGCAAAATTCACGAGCATCGATTTTACAAGTCGTCGAAGAGTAGACGAGAGAAAGGTGTAAACTTTTTCTCTCAGAACTGCGCGAAAACATGTATTCCGGCTCAAATCATTGAGATACATCGTTTTAGATCAAAACTAGCAAGATTCACGAGCATCGATTTTACATGTCGTAGAAGAGAACGAGGGAAAGGTGTAAACTTTTTCTCTCAGAACTGCGCGAAAACTTGTATTCCGGCTCAAAACAACGGGATACATCGTTTTAGATCGAAACTAGCAAGATTCACGAGCAACGATTTTACAAGTCGTCGCAGAGTAGACGAGAGAAAGGTGTAAATTTTTCTCTCAGAACTGCGCGAAAACTTGTATTCCGGCTCAAAACAACGAAATACATTGTTTTAGATCGAAACTATCAAGATTCACGAGCATCGATTTTACAAGTCGTCGAAGAGTAGACGAGAGAAAGGTGTAAACGTTTTCTCTCAGAACTGCGCGAAAAATTGTATTCCGGCTCAAAACAACGGGATACATCGTTCTAGATCGAAAGTCGCAAAATTCACGAGCATCGATTTAACAAGTCGTCGAAGAGTAGACGAGAGAAAGGTGTAAACTTTTTCTCTCAGAACTGCGCGAAAACTCGTATTCCGGCTCAAAACAACGGGGTAAATTGTTTTAGAGCGAAACTATCAAAATTCACGAGCATCGATTTTACAAGTCGTCGAAGAGTAGACGAGAGAAAGGTGTAAATTTTTCTCTCAGAACTGCGCGAAAACTTGTATTCCGGCTGAAAACAACGGAATACATCGTTTTAGATCGAAACTAGCAAGATTAACGAGCATCGATTTTACAAGTCGTCGAAGAGTAGACGAGAGAAAGGTGTAAACTTTTTCTCTCAGAACTGCGCGAAAACTTGTATTCCGGCTCAAAACAACGTGATACATCGTTTTAGATCGAAACTATCAAGATTCACGAGCATCGATTTTACAAGTCGTCGAAGAGTAGACGAGAGAAAGGTGTAAACTTTTTCTCTCAGATCTGCGCGAAAAATAGTATTCCGGCTCAAAACAACGGGATACATCGTTTTAGATCGAAAGTAGCAAAATTCACGAGCTTCGATTTAACAAGTCGTCGTAGAGTATACGAGAGAAAGGTGTAAACTTTTTCTCTCAGAACTGCGCGAAAACTTGTATTCCGGGTCAAAACAACGGGATACATCGTTTTAGATCGAAACTAGCAAGATTCACGAGCAACGATTTTACAAGTCGTCGCAGAGTAGACGAGAGAAAGGTGTAAATTTTTCTCTCCGAACTGCGCGAAAACTTGTATTCCGGCTCAAAACAACGAAATACATTGTTTTAGATTGAAACTATCAAGATTCACGAGCATCAATTTTACAAGTCGTCGAAGAGTAGACGAGAAAAAGGTGTAAACGTTTTCTCTCAGAACTGCGCGAAAAATTGTATTCCGGCTCAAAACAACGGGATACATCGTTTTAGATCGAAAGTCGCAAAATTCACGAGCATCGATTTAACAAGTCGTCGAAGAGTAGACGAGAGAAAGGTGTAAACTTTTTCTCTCAAAACTGCGCGAAAACTCGTATTCCGGCTCAAAACAACGGGGTAAATTGTTTTAGAGCGAAACTATCAAAATTCACGAGCATCGATTTTACAAGTCGTCGAAGAGTAGACGAGAGAAAGGTGTAAACTTTTTCTCTCAGAACTGCGCGAAAAATTGTATTCCGACTCAAAACAACGGGATACATCGTTTTAGATTGAAAATAGCAAGATTCACGAGCATCGATTTTACAAGTCCTCGCAGAGTAGACGAGAGAAAGGTGTAAATTTTTCTCTCAGAACTGCGCGAAAACTTGTATTCCGGCTCAAAACAACGGAATACATCGTTTTAGATCGAAACTAGCAAGATTAACGAGCATCGATTTTACAAGTCGTCGAAGAGTAGACGAGAGAAAGGTGTAAACTTTTTCTCTCAGAACTGCGCGAAAACTTGTATTCCAGCTCAAAACAACGGGATACATCGTTTTAGATCGAAACTAGCAAAATTCACGAGCATCAATTTTAAAAGTCTTCGCAGAGTAGACGAGAGAAAGGTGTAAACTTTTTCTCTCAGAACTGCGCGAAAAATTGTATTCCGACTCAAAACAACGGGATACATCGTTTTAGATTGAAAATAGCAAGATTCACGAGCATCGATTTTACAAGTCCTCGCATTGTAGACGAGAGAAAGGTGTAAATTTTTCTCTCAGAACTGCGCGAAAACTTGTATTCCGGCTCAAAACAACGGAATACATCGTTTTAGATCGAAACTAGCAAGATTAACGAGCATCGATTTTACAAGTCGTCGAAGAGTAGACGAGAGAAAGGTGTAAACTTTTTCTCTCAGAACTGCGCGAAAACTTGTATTCCGGCTCAAAACAACGTGATACATCGTTTTAGATCGAAACTATCAAGATTCACGAGCATCGATTTTACAAGTCGTCGAAGAGTAGACGAGAGAAAGGTGTAAACTTTTTACTCTCAGATCTGCGCGAAAAATAGTATTCCGGCTCAAAACAACGGGATACATCGTTTTAGATTGAAAATAGCAAGATTCACGAGCATCGATTTTACAAGTCCTCGCATTGTAGACGAGAGAAAGGTGTAAATTTTTCTCTCAGAACTGCGCGAAAACTTGTATTCCGGCTCAAAACAACGGAATACATCGTTTTAGATCGAAACTAGCAAGATTAACGAGCATCGATTTTACAAGTCGTCGAAGAGTAGACGAGAGAAAGGTGTAAACTTTTTCTCTCAGATCTGCGCGAAAAATAGTATTCCGGCTCAAAACAACGGGATACATCGTTTTAGATCGAAAGTAGCAAAATTCACGAGCTTCGATTTAACAAGTCGTCGTAGAGTATACGAGAGAAAGGTGTAAACTTTTTCTCTCAGAACTGCGCGAAAACTTGTATTCCGGGTCAAAACAACGGGATACATCGTTTTAGATCGAAACTAGCAAGATTCACGAGCAACGATTTTACAAGTCGTCGCAGAGTAGACGAGAGAAAGGTGTAAATTTTTCTCTCCGAACTGCGCGAAAACTTGTATTCCGGCTCAAAACAACGAAATACATTGTTTTAGATTGAAACTATCAAGATTCACGAGCATCAATTTTACAAGTCGTCGAAGAGTAGACGAGAAAAAGGTGTAAACGTTTTCTCTCAGAACTGCGCGAAAAATTGTATTCCGGCTCAAAACAACGGGATACATCGTTTTAGATCGAAAGTCGCAAAATTCACGAGCATCGATTTAACAAGTCGTCGAAGAGTAGACGAGAGAAAGGTGTAAACTTTTTCTCTCAAAACTGCGCGAAAACTCGTATTCCGGCTCAAAACAACGGGGTAAATTGTTTTAGAGCGAAACTATCAAAATTCACGAGCATCGATTTTACAAGTCGTCGAAGAGTAGACGAGAGAAAGGTGTAAACTTTTTCTCTCAGAACTGCGCGAAAAATTGTATTCCGACTCAAAACAACGGGATACATCGTTTTAGATTGAAAATAGCAAGATTCACGAGCATCGATTTTACAAGTCCTCGCAGAGTAGACGAGAGAAAGGTGTAAATTTTTCTCTCAGAACTGCGCGAAAACTTGTATTCCGGCTCAAAACAACGGAATACATCGTTTTAGATCGAAACTAGCAAGATTAACGAGCATCGATTTTACAAGTCGTCGAAGAGTAGACGAGAGAAAGGTGTAAACTTTTTCTCTCAGAACTGCGCGAAAACTTGTATTCCAGCTCAAAACAACGGGATACATCGTTTTAGATCGAAACTAGCAAAATTCACGAGCATCAATTTTAAAAGTCTTCGCAGAGTAGACGAGAGAAAGGTGTAAACTTTTTCTCTCAGAACTGCGCGAAAAATTGTATTCCGACTCAAAACAACGGGATACATCGTTTTAGATTGAAAATAGCAAGATTCACGAGCATCGATTTTACAAGTCCTCGCATTGTAGACGAGAGAAAGGTGTAAATTTTTCTCTCAGAACTGCGCGAAAACTTGTATTCCGGCTCAAAACAACGGAATACATCGTTTTAGATCGAAACTAGCAAGATTAACGAGCATCGATTTTACAAGTCGTCGAAGAGTAGACGAGAGAAAGGTGTAAACTTTTTCTCTCAGAACTGCGCGAAAACTTGTATTCCGGCTCAAAACAACGTGATACATCGTTTCTTAGATCGAAACTATCAAGATTCACGAGCATCGATTTTACAAGTCGTCGAAGAGTAGACGAGAGAAAGGTGTAAACTTTTTACTCTCAGATCTGCGCGAAAAAATAGTATTCCGGCTCAAAACAACGGGATACATCGTTTTAGATCGAAAGTAGCAAAAATTCACGAGCTTCGATTTAACAAGTCGTCGAAGAGTAGACGAGAGAAAGGTGTAAACTTTTTCTCTCAGAACTGCGCGAAAACTTGTATTCCAGCTCAAAAACAACGGGATACATCGTTTTAGATCGAAACTAGCAAAATTCACGAGCATCAATTTTTAAAAGTCGTCGAAGAGTAGACGAGAGAAAGGTGTAAACTTTTTCTCTCAGAACTGCGCGAAAAACTTGTATTCCGGCTCAAATAATTGAGATACATCGCTTTAGATCGAAACTAGCAAGATTCACGAGCATCGATTTTACAAGTCGTCGAAGAGAAACGAGAGAAAGGTGTAAACTTTTTCTCTCAGATCTGCGCGAAAAATAGTATTCCGGCTCAAAAACAAACGGGATACATCGTTTTAGATCGAAAGTAGCAAAATTCACGAGCTTCGATTTAACAAGTCGTCGAAGAGTAGACGAGAGAAAGGTGTAAACTTTTTCTCTCAGAACTTGCGCGAAAACTTGTATTCCAGCTCAAAACAACGGGATACATCGTTTTAGATCGAAACTAGCAAAATTCACGAGCATCAATTTTAAAAGTCGTCGAAGAGTAGACGAGAGAAAGGTGTAAACTTTTTCTCTCAGAACTGCGCGAAAACTTGTATTCCGGCTCAAATAATTGAGATACATCGCTTTAGATCGAAACTAGCAAGATTTCACGAGCATCGATTTTACAAGTCGTCGAAAGAGAACGAGAGAAAGGTGTAAACTTTTTCTCTCAGAACTGCGCAAAAATTTGTATTCCGGCTCAAAACAACGGGATACATCGTTTTAGATCGAAACTAGCAAGATTCACGAGCATCGATTTTACAAGTCGTCGAAGAGTAGACGAGAGAAAGGTGTTAAACTTTTTCTCTCAGAACTGCGCGAAAACTTGTATTCCGGCTCAAAACAACGGGATACATCGTTTTAGATCGAAACTAGCAAGATTCACGAGCATCGATTTTTACAAGTCGTCGAAGAGTACACGAAAAAAAGGTGTAAACTTTTTCTCTCAGAACTGCTCAAAAAACTTGTATTGCGGCTCAAAACAACGGGATACATCGTTTTAGATCAAGACAAGCAAAATTCACGAGCATCGATTTTACAAGTCGTCGAAGAGTAGACGAGAGAAAGGTGTAAACTTTTTCTCTCAGAACTGCGCGAAAACTTGTATTCCGGCTCAAAACAACGGGATACATCGTTTTAGATCGAAACTAGCAAAATTCACGTGCATCGATTTCACAAGTCATCGAAGAGTAGACGAGAGAAACGTGTAAGCTTTTTCTCTCAGGACTGCGAGAAAACTTGTATTCCGGCTCAAAACAACGGAATACATCGTTTTAGATCGAAACTAGCAAGATTAACGAGCATCGATTTTACAAGTCGTCGAAGAGTAGACGAGAGAAAGGTGTAAACTTTTTTCTCTCAGAACTGCGCGAAAACTTGTTATTCCGGCTCAAAAGAACGGAATACATCGTTTTAGATCGAAACTAGCACGATTAACGGGCATCGATTTTACAAGTCGTCGAAGAGTAGACGAGAGAAAGGTGTAAACTTTTTCTCTCAGAACTGCGCAAAAAACTCGTATTCTGGCTCAAAACAACGGGATTCATTGTTTTAGAGCGAAACTATCAATATTCACGAGCATCGATTTTACAAGTCGTCGAAGAGTAGACGAGAGAAAGGTGTAAACTTTTTCTCTCAGAACTGCGCGAAAAATTGTATTCCGGCTCAAAACAACGGGATACATCGTTTTTAGATCGAAAGTAGCAAAATTCACGAGCATCGATTTTACAAGTCGTCGAAGAGTAGACGAGAGAAAGGTGTAAACTTTTTCTCTCAGAACTGCGCGAAAACATGTATTCCGGCTCAAATCATTGAGATACATCGTTTTTAGATCAAAACTAGCAAGATTCACGAGCATCGATTTTACATGTCGTAGAAGAGAACGAGGTAAAGGTGTAAACTTTTTCTCTCAGAACTGCGGCGAAAACTTGTATTCCGGCTCAAAACAACGGGATACATCGTTTTAGATCAAGACAAGCAAAATTCACGAGCATCGATTTTACAAGTCGTCGAAGAGTAGACGAGAGAAAGGTGTAAACGTTTTTCTCTCAGAACTGCGCGAAAAATTGTATTCCGGCTCAAAACAACGGGATACATCGTTCTAGATCGAAAGTTGAAAAATTCACGAGCATCGATTTAACAAGTCGTCGAAGAGAAGACGAGAGAAAGGTGTAAAACTTTTTCTCTCAGAACTGCGCGAAAACTCGTATCCGGCTCAAAACAACGGGGTAAATTGTTTTAGAGCGAAACTATCAAAATTCACGAGCATCGATTTTACAAGTCGTCGAAGAGTAGACGAGAGAAAGGTGTAAACCTTTTTCTCTCAGAACTGCGCGGAAAAATCGTATTCCGACTCAAAACAACGGGATACATCGTTTTAGATCGAAACTAGCAAGATTCACGAGCAACGATTTTACAAGTCGTCGCAGAGTAGACGAGAGAAAGGTGTAAATTTTTCTCTCAGAACTGCGCGAAAACTTGTATTCCGGCTCAAAACAACGGGATACATCGTTTTAGATCAAGACAAGCAAAATTCACGAGCATCGATTTTACAAGTCGTCGAAGAGTAGACGAGAGAAAGGTGTAAACGTTTCTCTCAGAACTGCGCGAAAAATTGTATTCCGGCTCAAAACAACGGGATACATCGTTCTAGATCGAAAGTCGCAAAATTCACGAGCATCGATTTAACAAGTCGTCGAAGAGTAGACGAGAGAAAGGTGTAAACTTTTTCTCTCAGAACTGCGCGAAAACTCGTATTCCAGCTCAAAACAACGGGGTAAATTGTTTTTAGAGCGAAACTATCAAAATTCACGAGCATCGATTTTTACAAGTCGTCGAAGAGTAGACGAGAGAAAGGTGTAAACTTTTTCTCTCAGAACTGCGCGAAAAATCGTATTCCGACTCAAAACAACGGGATACATCGTTTTAGATCGAAACTAGCAAGATTAACGAGCATCGATTTTACAAGTCGTCGAAGAGTAGACGAGAGAAAGGTGTAAAACTTTTTCTCTCAGAACTGCGCGAAAACTTGTATTCCGGCTCAAAACAACGTGATACATCGTTTTAGATCGAAACTAGCAAGATTCACGAGCATCGATTTTATAAGTCGTCGCAGAGTAGACGAGAGAAAGGTGTAAATTTTTCTCTCAGAAACTGCGCGAAAACTTGTATTCCGGCTGAAAACAACGGAATACATCGTTTTAGATCGAAACTAGCAAGATTAACGAGCATCGATTTTACAAGTCGTCGAAGAGTAGACGAGAGAAAGGTGTAAACTTTTGTCTCTCAGAACTGCGCGAAAACCTTGTATTCCGGCTCAAAACAACGTGATACATCGTTTTAGATCGAAACTATCAAGATTCACGAGCATCGATTTTTACAAGTCGTCGAAGAGTAGACGAGAGAAAGGTGTAAACTTTTTCTCTCAGATCTGCGCGAAAAATAGTATTCCGGCTCAAAACAACGGGATACATCGTTTTAGATCGAAAGTAGCAAAATTCACGAGCTTCGATTTAACAAGTCGTCGTAGAGTAGACGAGAGAAAGGTGTAAACTTTTTCTCTCAGAACTGCGCGAAAACTTGTATTCCGGGTCAAAACAACGGGATACATCGTTTTAGATCGAAACTAGCAAGATTCACGAGCAACGATTTTTACAAGTCGTCGCAGAGTAGACGAGAGAAAGGTGTAAATTTTTCTCTCCGAACTGCGCGAAAACTTGTATTCCGGCTCAAAACAACGAAATACATTGTTTTAGATCGAAACTATCAAGATTCACGAGCATCGATTTTACAAGTCGTCGAAGAGTAGACGAGAAAAAAGGTTGTAAACGTTTTCTCTCAGAACTGCGCGAAAAATTGTATTCCGGCTCAAAACAACGGGATACCATCGTTTTAAATCGAAAGTCGCAAAATTCACGAGCATCGATTTAACAAGTCGTCGAAGAGTAGACGAGAGAAAGGTGTAAACTTTTTCTCTCAAAACTGCGCGAAAAACTCGTATTCCGGCCTCAAAACAACGGGGTAAATTGTTTTAGAGCGAAACTATCAAAATTCACGAGCATCGATTTTACAAGTCGTCGAAGAGTAGACGAGAGAAAGGTGTAAACTTTTTCTCTCAGAACTGCGCGAAAAATTGTATTCCGACTCAAAAACAACGGGATACATCGTTTTAGATTGAAAATAGCAAGATTCACGAGCATCGATTTTTACAAGTCCTCGCAGAGTAGACGAGAGAAAGGTGTAAAATTTTTCTCTCAGAACTGCGCGAAAACTTGTATTTCCGGCTCAAAACAACGGGAAATACATCGTTTTAGATCGAAACTAGCAAGATTAACGAGCATCGATTTTACAAGTCGTCGAAGAGTAGACGAGAGAAAGGTGTAAACTTTTTCTCTCAGAAACTGCGCGAAAACTTGTATTCCGGCTCAAAACAACGTGATACATCGTTTTAGATCGAAACTATCAAGATTCACGAGCATCGATTTTACAAGTCGTCGAAGAGTAGACGAGAGAAAGGTGTAAACTTTTTACTCTCAGATCTGCGCGAAAAAATAGTATTCCGGCTCAAAACAACGGGATACATCGTTTTAGATCGAAAGTAGCAAAATTCACGAGGTTCGATTTAACAAGTCGTCGAAGAGTAGACGAGAGAAAGGTGTAAACTTTTTCTCTCAGAACTGCGCGAAAACTTGTATTCCAGCTCAAAACAACGGGATACATCGTTTTAGATCGAAACTAGCAAAATTCACGAGCATCAATTTTAAAAGTCGTCGAAGAGTAGACGAGAGAAAGGTGTAAACTTTTTCTCTCAGAACTGCGCGAAAACTTGTATTCCGGCTCAAATAATTGAGATACATCGCTTTAGATCGAAACTAGCAAGATTCACGAGCATCGATTTTACAAGTCGTCGAAGAGAACGAGAGAAAGGTGTAAACTTTTTCTCTCAGAACTGCGCAAAAATTTGTATTCCGGCTCAAAACAACGGGGGACATCGTTTTAGATCGAAACTAGCAAGATTCACGAGCATCGATTTTACAAGTCGTCGAAGAGTAGACGAGAGAAAGGTGTAAACTTTTTCTCTCAGAACTGCGCGAAAACTCGTATTCCGGCTCAAAACAACGGGATTCATTGTTTTAGAGCAAAACTATCAATATTCACGAGCATCGAATTTACAAGTCGTCGAAGAGTAGACGAGAGAAAGGTGTAAACTTTTTCTCTCAGAACTGCACGAAAACTTGTATTCCGGCTCAAAACAACGGGATACATCGTTTTATATCGAAACTAGCAAAATTCACGTGCATCGATTTCACAAGTCGTCGAAGAGTAGACGAGAGAAAGGTGTAAACTTTTTCTCTCAGAACTGCGCGAAATCTCGTATTCCGGCTCAAAACAACGGGATACATCGTTTTAGATCGAAACTAGCAAGATTCACGAGCATCGATTTTACAAGTCGTCGAAGAGTAGACGAGAGAAAGGTGTAAACTTTTTCTCTCAGAACTGCGCGAAAACTTGTATTCCGGCTCAAAACAACGGGATACATCGTTTTATATCGAAACTAGCAAAATTCACGTGCATCGATTTCACAAGTCGTCGAAGAGTAGACAAGAAAAAGGTGTAAACTTTTTCTCTCAGAACAGCGCGAAAACTTGTATTCCGGCTCAAAACAACGGAATACATCGTTTTAGATCGAAACTAGCAAGATTGAAGAGCATCAATTTTACAAGTCGTCGAAGAGTAGACGAGAGAAAGGTGTAAATTTTTCTCTCAGAACTGCGCGAAAACTTGTTTTCCGGCTCAAAAGAACGGAATACATCGGTTTAGATCGAAACTAGCAAGATTAACGAGCATGGATTTTACAAGTCGTCGAAGAGTAGACGAGAGAAAGGTGTAAACTTTTTCTCTCAGAACTGCGCGAAAACTTGTATTCCAGCTCAAAACAACGGGATACATCGTTTTAGATCGAAACTAGCAAAATTCATGAGCATCAATTTTAAAAGTCGTCGAAGAGTAGACGAGAGAAAGGTGTAAACGTTTTCTCTCAGAACTGCGCGAAAACTTGTATTCCGGCTCAAAACAACGGGATACATCGTTTTAGATCGAAAGTAGGAAAATTCACGAGCATCGATTTAACAAGTCGTCGAAGAGTAGACGAGAGAAAGGTGTAAACTTTTTCTCTCAGAACTGCGCGAAAACTTGTATTCCGGCTCAAATAATTGAGATACATCGCTTTAGACCGAAACTAGCAAGATTCACGAGCATCGATTTTACATGTCGTCGAAGAGAACGAGAGAAAGGTGTAAACTTTTTCTCTCAGAACTGCGCACAAATTTGTATTCCGGCTCAAAACAACGGGATACATCGTTTTAGATCGAAACTAGCAAGATTCACGAGCATCGATTTTACAAGTTGTCGAAGAGTAGACGAGAGAAAGGTGTAAACGTTTTCTCTCAGAACTGCGTGAAGACTTGTATTCCGGCTCAAAACAACGGGATATATCGTTTTAGATCGAAACTAGCAAGATTAACGAGCATCGATTTTACAAGTCGACGAAGAGTAGACGAGAGAAAGGTGTAAACTTTTTCTCTCAGAACTGCGCGAAAACTAGTATTCCGGCTCAAACAACGGGATACATCGTTTTAGATCGAAACTAGCACAATTAACGAGCATCGATTTTACAAGTCGTCGAAGAGTAGACGAGAGATAGGTGTAAACTTTTTCTCTCAGAACTGCGCGAAAACTTGTATTCCGGCTCAAAACAACGGGATACATCGTTTTAGATCGAAACTAGCAAGATTCACGAGCAACAATTTTACAAGTCGTCGCAGAGTAGACGAGAGAAAGGTGTAAATTTTTCTCTCAGAACTGCGCGAAAACTTGTATTCCGGCTCAAAACAACGAAATACATTGTTTTAGATCGAAACTATCAAGATTCACGAGCATCGATTTTACAAGTCGTCGAAGAGTAGACGAGAGAAAGGTGTAAACGTTTTCTCTCAGAACTGCGCGAAAAATTGTATTCCGGCTCAAAAAACGGGATACGTCGTTTTAGATCGAAAGTCGCAAAATTCACGAGCATCGATTTAACAAGTCGTCTAAGAGTAGACGAGAGAAAGGTGTAAACTTTTTCTCTCAGAACTGCGCGAAAACTCGTATTCCGGCTCAAAACAACGGGGTAAATTGTTTTAAAGCGAAACTATCAAAATTCACGATCATCGATTTTACAAGTCGTCGAAGAGTAGACGAGAGAAAGGTGTAAACTTTTTCTCTCAGATCTGCGCGAAAAATAGTATTCCGGCTCAAAACAACGGGATACATCGTTTTAGATTGAAAGTAGCAAAATTTACGAGCATCGATTTAACAAGTCGTCGAAGAGTAGACGAGAGAAAGGTGTAAACTTTTTCTCTCAGAACTGCGCGAAAACTTGTATTCCGGCTCAAAACAACGGGATACATTGTTTTAGGTCGAAAGTAGCAAAATTCACGAGCATCGATTTAACAAGTCGTCGAAGAGTAGACGAGAGAAAGGTGTAAACTTTTTCTCTCAGAACTGCGCGAAAACTTGTATTCCGGCTCAAATAATTGAGATACATCGCTTTAGATCGAAACTAGCAAGATTCACGAGCATCGATTTTACAAGTCGTCGAACAGAACGAGAGAAAGGTGTAAACTTTTTCTCTCAGAACTGCGCAAAAATTTGTATTCCGGCTCAAAACAACGGGATACATCGTTTTAGATTAAAACTAGCAAGATTCACGAGCATCGATTTTACAAGTTGTCGAAGAGTAGACGAGAGAAAGGTGTAAACGTTTTCTCTCAGAACTGCGTGAAGACTTGTATTCCGGCTCAAAACAACGGGATACATCGTTTTAGATCGAAACTAGCAAGATTAACGAGCATCGATTTTACAATTCGACGAAGAGTAGACAAGACAAAGGTGTAAAATTTTTCTCTCAGAACTGCGCGAAAACTTGTATTCCGGCTCAAAACAACGGGATACATCGTTTTAGATCGAAACTAGCACAATTAACGAGCATCGATTTTACAAGTCGTCGAAGAGTAGACGAGAGATAGGTGTAAACTTTTTCTCTCAGAACTGCGCGAAAACTTGTATTCCGGCTCAAAACAACGGGATACATTGTTTTAGAGCGAAACTATCAAGATTCACGAGCATCGATTTTACAAGTCGTTGAAGAGTAGACGAGAGAAAGGTGTAAACTTTTTCTCTCAGAACTGCGCGAAAACTTGTATTCCTGCTCAAAACAACGGGATACATCGTTTTAGATCGAAACTAGCAAGATTAACGAGCATCGATTTTACAAGTCGACGAAGAGTAGACGAGTGAAAGGTGTAAATTTTTCTCTCAGAACTGCGCGAAAACTTGTATTCCGGCTCAAAACAACGGAATACATCGTTTTAGATCGAAACTAGCAAGATTCACGAGCATCGATTTTACAAGTCGTCGAAGAAGAGACGAGAAAAAGGTGTAAACTTTTTCTCTCAGAACTGTGCGAAAACTTGTATTCCGGCTCAAAACAACGGAATACATCGTTTTAGATCGAAACTAGCAAGATTAACGAGCATCGATTTTACAAGTCGTCGAAGAGTAGACGAGAGAAAGGTGTAAACTTTTTCTCTCAGAACTGCGCGAAAACTTGTATTCCGGCTCAAAACAACGGGATACATTGTTTTAGATCGAAACTATCAAGATTCACGAGCATCGATTTTGCAAGTCGTCGAAGAGTAAACGAGAGAAACGTGTAAACTTTTTCTCTCAGAACTGCGCGAAAACTCGTATTCGGGCTCAAAACAACGGGATACATTGTTTTAGAGCGAAACTATCAAGATTCACGAGCATCGATTTTACAAGTCGTCGAAGAGTAGACGAGAGAAAGGTGTAAACTTTTTCTCTCAGAACTGCGCGAAAACTCGTATTCGGGCTCAAAACAACGGGATACATTGTTTTAGAGCGAAACTATCAAGATTCACGAGCATCGATTTTACAAGTCGTCGAAGAGTAGACGAAAGGTGTAAACTTTTTCTCTCAGAACTGCGCGAAAATTTGTATTCCGGCTCAAAACTCTGGGATACATCGTTTTAGAGAAACTAGCAAGATTCACGAGCATCGATTTTACAAGTCGTCGCAGAGTAGACGAGAGAAAGGTGTAAATTTTTCTCTCAGAACTGCGCGAAAACTTGTATTCCCGGCTCAAAACAACGAAATACATCGTTTTAGATCGAAACTATCAAGATTCACGAGCATCAATTTTACAAGTCGTCGAAGAGTAGACGAGAGAAAGGTGTAAACTTTTTCTCTCAGAACTGCGCGAAAACATGTATTCCGGCTCAAAACAACGAAATACATTGTTTTAGATCGAAACTATCAAGATTCACGAGCATCGATTTTACAAGTCGTCGAAGAGTAGACGAAGAGAATGGTGTAAACTTTTTCTCTCAGAACTGCGCGAAAAATTGTACTCCGGCTCAAAACAACGGGATACATCGTTTTAGATCGAAAGTAGCAAAATTCACGAGCATCGATTTTACAAGTCGTCGAAGAGTAGACGAGAGAAAGGTGTAAACTTTTTCTCTCAGAACTGCGCGAAAACTTGTATTCCGGCTCAAATCATTGAGATACATCGTTTTAGATCAAAACTAGCAAGATTCACGAGCATCGATTTTACATGTCGTAGAAGAGAACGAGGGAAAGGTGTAAACTTTTTCTCTCAGAACAACGCGAAAACTTGTATTCCGGCTCAAAACAACGGGATACATCGTTTTAGATCGAAACTAGCAAGATTCACGAGCAACGATTTTACAAGTCGTCGCCGAGTAGACGAGAGAAAGGTGTAAATTTTTCTCTCAGAACTGCGCGAAAACTTGTATTCCGGCTCAAAACAACGAAATACATTGCTTTAGATCGAAACTATCAAGATTCACGAGCATCGATTTTACAAGTCGTCGAAGAGTAGACGAGAGAAAGGTGTAAACGTTTTCTCTCAGAACTGCGCGAAAAATTGTATTCCGGCTCAAAACAACGGGATACATCGTTTTAGATCGAAAGTCGCAAAATTCACGAGCATCGATTTAACAAGTCGTCGAAGAGTAGACGAGAGAAAGGTGTAAACTTTTTCTCTCAAAACTGCGCGAAAACTCGTATTCCGGCTCAAAACAACGGGGTAAATTGTTTTAGAGCGAAACTATCAAAATTCACGAGCATCGATTTTACAAGTCGTCGAAGAGTAGACGAGAGAAAGGTGTAAACTTTTTCTCTCAGAACTGCGCGAAAAATTGTATTCCGACTCAAAACAACGGGATACATCGTTTTAGATTGAAACTAGCAAGATTCACGAGCATCGATTTTACAAGTCCTCGCAGAGTAGACGAGAGAAAGGGTGTAAATTTTCTCTCAGAACTGCGCGAAAACTTGTATTCCGGCTCAAAACAACGGAATACATCGTTTTAGATCGAAACTAGCAAGATTAACGAGCATCGATTTACAAGTCGTCGAAGAGTAGACGAGAGAAGGTGTAAACTTTTTCTCTCAGAACTGCGCGAAAACTTGTATTCCGGCTCAAAACAACGTGATACATCGTTTTAGATCGAAACTATCAAGATTCACGAGCATCGATTTTACAAGTCGTCGAAGAGTAGACGAGAGAAAGGTGTAAACTTTTTACTCTCAGATCTGCGCGAAAAATAGTATTCCGGCTCCAAACAACGGGATACATCGTTTTAGATCGAAAGTAGCAAAATTCACGAGCTTCGATTTAACAAGTCGTCGAAGAGTAGACGAGAGAAAGGTGTAAACTTTTTCTCTCAGAACTGCGCGAAAACTTGTATTCCAGCTCAAAACAACGGGATACATCGTTTTAGATCGAAACTAGCAAAATTCACGAGCATCAATTTTAAAAGTCGTCGAAGAGTAGACGAGAGAAAGGTGTAAACTTTTTCTCTCAGAACTGCGCAAAAACTTGTATTCCGGCTCAAATAATTGAGATACATCGCTTTAGATCGAAACTAGCAAGATTCACGAGCATCGATTTTACAAGTCGTCGAAGAGAACGAGAGAAAGGTGTAAACTTTTTCTCTCAGAACTGCGCAAAATTTGTATTCCGGCTCAAAACAACGGGGGACATCGTTTTAGATCGAAACTAGCAAGATTCACGAGCATCGATTTTACAAGTCGTCGAAGAGTAGACGAGAGAAAGGTGTAAACTTTTTCTCTCAGAACTGCGCGAAAACTTGTATTCCGGCTCAAAACAACGGGATACATCGTTTTATATCGAAACTAGCAAAATTCACGTGCATCGATTTCACAAGTCGTCGAAGAGTAGACGAGAGAAACGTGTAAGCTTTTTCTCTCAGGACTGCGAGAAAACTTGTATTTCGGCTGAAAACAACGGGATACATCGTTTTAGATCGAAACTAGCAAGATTCACGAGCATCGATTTTACAAGTCGTCGAAGAGTAGACAAGAAAAAGGTGTAAACTTTTTCTCTCAGAACTGCGCGAAATTTTGTATTCCGGCTCAAAACAACGGGATACATCGTTTTAGATCGAAACTATCAAGATTCACGAGCATCGATTTTACAAGCCGTCACAGAGTAGACGAGAGAAAGGTGTAAATTTTTCTCTCAGAACTGCGCGAAAACTTGTATTCCGGCTCAAAAGAACGGAATACATCGTTTTAGATCGAAACTAGCAAGATTAACGAGCATGGATTTTACAAGTCGTCGAAGAGTAGACGAGAGAAAGGTGTAAACTTTTTCTCTCAGAACTGCGCGAAAACTTGTATTCCAGCTCAAAACAACGGGATACATCGTTTTAGATCGAAACTAGCAAGATTGAAGAGCATCGATTTTACAAGTCGTCGAAGAGTAGACGAGAGAAAGGTGTAAACTTTTTCTCTAAGAACTGCGCGAAAACTTGTATTTCGGCTCAAAACAACGGGATACATCGTTTTAGATCGAAACTAGCAAGATTGAAGAGCATCGATTTTACAAGTCGTCGAAGAGTAGACGAGAGAAAGGTGTAAACTTTTTCTCTAAGAACTGCGCGAAAACTTGTATTCCGGCTCAAAACAACGGGATACATCGTTTTAGATCGAAACTATCAAGATTCACGAGCATCGATTTTACAAGCCGTCACAGAGTAGACGAGAGAAAGGTGTAAATTTTTCTCTCAGAACTGCGCGAAAACTTGTATTCCGGCTCAAAAGAACGGAATACATCGTTTTAGATCGAAACTAGCAAGATTAACGAGCATGGATTTTACTAGTCGTCGAAGAGTAGACGAGAGAAAGGTGTAAACTTTTTCTTTCAGAACTGCGCGAAAACTTGTATTCCAGCTCAAAACAACGGGATACATCGTTTTAGATCGAAACTAGCAAAATTCATGAGCATCAATTTTAAAAGTCGTCGAAGAGTAGACGAGAGAAAGGTGTAAACGTTTTCTCTCAGAACTGCGCGAAAACTTGTATTCCGGCTCAAAACAACGGGATACATCGTTTTAGATCGAAAGTAGGAAAATTCACGAGCATCGATTTAACAAGTCGTCGAAGAGTAGACGAGAGAAAGGTGTAAACTTTTTCTCTCAGAACTGCGCGAAAACTTGTATTCCGGCTCAAATAATTGAGATACATCGCTTTAGACCGAAACTAGCAAGATTCACGAGCATCGATTTTACATGTCGTCGAAGAGAACGAGAGAAAGGTGTAAACTTTTTCTCTCAGAACTGCGCACAAATTTGTATTCCGGCTCAAAACAACGGGATACATCGTTTTAGATCGAAACTAGCAAGATTCACGAGCATCGATTTTACAAGTTGTCGAAGAGTAGACGAGAGAAAGGTGTAAACGTTTTCTCTCAGAACTGCGTGAAGACTTGTATTCCGGCTCAAAACAACGGGTTATATCGTTTTAGATCGAAACTAGCAAGATTAACGAGCATCGATTTTACAAGTCGACGAAGAGTAGACGAGAGAAAGGTGTAAACTTTTTCTCTCAGAACTGCGCGAAAACTAGTATTCCGGCTCAAAACAACGGGATACATCGTTTTAGATCGAAACTAGCACAATTAACGAGCATCGATTTTACAAGTCGTCGAAGAGTAGACGAGAGATAGGTGTAAACTTTTTCTTTCAGAACTGCGCGAAAACTAGTATTCCGGCTCAAAACAACGGGATACATCGTTTTAGATCGAAACTAGCAAGATTCACGAGCAACGATTTTACAAGTCGTCGCAGAGTAGACGAGAGAAAGGTGTAAATTTTTCTCTCAGAACTGCGCGAAAACTTGTATTCCGGCTCAAAACAACGAAATACATTGTTTTAGATCGAAACTATCAAGATTCACGAGCATCGATTTTACAAGTCGTCGAAGAGTAGACGAGAGAAAGGTGTAAACGTTTTCTCTCAGAACTGAGCGAAAAATTGTATTCCGGCTCAAAAAACGGGATACGTCGTTTTAGATCGAAAGTCGCAAAATTCACGAGCATCGATTTAACAAGTCGTCGAAGAGTTGACGAGAGAAAGGTGTAAACTTTTTCTCTCAGAACTGCGCGAAAACTCGTATTCCGGCTCAAAACAACGGGGTAAATTGTTTTAGAGCGAAACTATCAAAATTCACGATCATCGATTTTACAAGTCGTCGAAGAGTAGACGAGAGAAAGGTGTAAACTTTTTCTCTCAGATCTGCGCGAAAAATAGTATTCCGGCTCAAAACAACGGGATACATCGTTTTAGATTGAAAGTATCAAAATTTACGAGCATCGATTTAACAAGTCGTCGAAGAGTAGACGAGAGAAAGGTGTAAACTTTTTCTCTCAGAACTGCGCGAAAACTTGTATTCCGGCTCAAAACAACGGGATACATTGTTTTAGGTCGAAAGTAGCAAAATTCACGAGCATCGATTTAACAAGTCGTCGAAGAGTAGACGAGAGAAAGGTGTAAACTTTTTCTCTCAGAACTGCGCGAAAACTTGTATTCCGGCTCAAATAATTGAGATACATCGCTTTAGATCGAAACTAGCAAGATTCACGAGCATCGATTTTACAAGTCGTCGAACAGAACGAGAGAAAGGTGTAAACTTTTTCTCTCAGAACTGCGCAAAAATTTGTATTCCGGCTCAAAACAACGGGATACATCGTTTTAGATTAAAACTAGCAAGATTCACGAGCATCGATTTTACAAGTTGTCGAAGAGTAGACGAGAGAAAGGTGTAAACGTTTTCTCTCAGAACTGCGTGAAGACTTGTATTCCGGCTCAAAACAACGGGATACATCGTTTTAGATCGAAACTAGCAAGATTAACGAGCATCGATTTTACAATTCGACGAAGAGTAGACAAGAGAAAGGTGTAAAATTTTTCTCTCAGAACTGCGCGAAAACTTGTATTATGGCTCAAAACAACGGGATACATCGTTTTAGATCGAAACTAGCACAATTAACGAGCATCGATTTTACAAGTCGTCGAAGAGTAGACGAGAGATAGGTGTAAACTTTTTCTCTCAGAACTGCGCGAAAACTTGTATTCCGGCTCAAAACAACGGGATACATTGTTTTAGAGCGAAACTATCAAGATTCACGAGCATCGATTTTACAAGTCGTTGAAGAGTAGACGAGAGAAAGGTGTAAACTTTTTCTCTCAGAACTGCGCGAAAACTTGTATTCCTGCTCAAAACAACGGGATACATCGTTTTAGACCGAAACTAGCAAGATTAACGAGCATCGATTTTACAAGTCGACGAAGAGTAGACGAGAGAAAGGTGTAAATTTTTCTCTCAGAACTGCGCGAAAACTTGTATTCCGGCTCAAAACAACGGAATACATCGTTTTAGATCGAAACTAGCAAGATTCACGAGCATCGATTTTACAAGTCGTCGAAGAAGAGACGAGAAAAAGGTGTACACTTTTTCTCTCAGAACTGTGCGAAAACTTGTATTCCGGCTCAAAACAACGGAATACATCGTTTTAGATCGAAACTAGCAAGATTAACGAGCATCGATTTTACAAGTCGTCGAAGAGTAGACGAGAGAAAGGTGTAAACTTTTTCTCTCAGAACTGCGCGAAAACTTGTATTCCGGCTCAAAACAACGGGATACATTGTTTTAGATCGAAACTATCAAGATTCACGAGCATCGATTTTGCAAGTCGTCGAAGAGTAAACGAGAGAAACGTGTAAACTTTTTCTCTCAGAACTGCGCGAAAACTCGTATTCGGGCTCAAAACAACGGGATACATTGTTTTAGAGCGAAACTATCAAGATTCACGAGCATCGATTTTACAAGTCGTCGAAGAGTAGACGAGAGAAAGGTGTAAACTTTTTCTCTCAGAACTGCGCGAAAACTCGTATTCGGGCTCAAAACAACGGGATACATTGTTTTAGAGCGAAACTATCAAGATTCACGAGCATCGATTTTACAAGTCGTCGAAGAGTAGACGAAAGGTGTAAACTTTTTCTCTCAGAACTGCGCGAAAATTTGTATTCCGGCTCAAAACTCTGGGATACATCGTTTTAGATTGAAACTAGCAAGATTCACGAGCATCGATTTTACAAGTCGTCGCAGAGTAGACGAGAGAAAGGTGTAAATTTTTCTCTCAGAACTGCGCGAAAACTTGTATTCCGGCTCAAAACAACGAAATACATCGTTTTAGATCGAAACTATCAAGATTCACGAGCATCAATTTTACAAGTCGTCGAAGAGTAGACGAGAGAAAGGTGTAAACTTTTTCTCTCAGAACTGCGCGAAAACATGTATTCCGGCTCAAATAATTGAGATACATCGCTTTAGATCGAAACTAGCAAGATTCACGAGCATCGATTTTACATGTCGTCGAAGAGAACGAGAGAAAGGTGTAAACTTTTTCTCTCAGAACTGCGCAAAAATTTGTATTCCGGCTCAAAACAACTGGATACATCGTTTTAGATTGAAACTAGCAAGATTCACGAGCATCGATTTTACAATTTGTCGAAGAGTAGACGAGAGAAAGGTGTAAACGTTTTCTCTCAGAACTGCGTGAAGACTTGTATTCCGGCTCAAAACAACGGGATACATCGTTTTAGATCGAAACTAGCAAGATTAACGAGCATCAATTTTACAAGTCGACGAAGAGTAGACGAGAAAAAGGTGTAAACTTTTTCTCTCAGAACTGCGCGAAAACTTGTATTCCGGCTCAAGACAACGGGATACATCGTTTTAGATTGAAACTAGCAAGATTCACGAGCATCGATTTTACAAGTCGTCACAGAGTAGACGAGAGAAAGGTGTAAATTTATCTCTCAGAACTGCGCGAAAACTTGTATTCCGTCTCAAAACAACGGAATACATCGTTTTAGATCGAAACTAGCAAGATTAACGAGCATCGATTTTACAAGTCGTCGAAGAGTAGACGAGAGAAAGGTGTAAACTTTTTCTCTCAGAACTGCGCGAAAACTTGTATTCCGGCTCAAAACAACGGGATACATCGTTTTAGATTGAAACTAGCAAGATTCACGAGCATCGATTTTACAAGTTGTCGAAGAGTAGACGAGAGAAAGGTGTAAACTTTTTCTCTCAGATCTGCGCGAAAAATAGTATTCCGGCTCAAAACAACGGGATACATCGTTTTAGATTGATAGTAGCAAAATTTACGAGCATCGATTTAACAAGTCGTCGAAGAGTAGACGAGAGAAAGGTGTAAACTTTTTCTCTCAGAACTGCGCGAAAACTTGTATTCCGGCTTAAAACAACGGGATACATTGTTTTAGGTCGAAAGTAGCAAAATTCACGAGCATCGATTTAACAAGTCGTCGAAGAGTAGACGAGAGAAAGGTGTAAACTTTTTCTCTCAGAACTGCGCGAAAACTTGTATTCCGGCTCAAATAATTGAGATACATCGCTTTAGATCGAAACTAGCAAGATTCACGAGCATCGATTTTACAAGTCGTCGAAGAGAACGAGAGAAAGGTGTAAACTTTTTCTCTCAGAACTGCGCAAAAATTTGTATTCCGGCTCAAAACAACGGGATACATCGTTTTAGATTGAAACTAGCAAGATTCACGAGCATCGATTTTACAAGTTGTCGAAGAGTAGACGAGAGAAAGGTGTAAACGTTTTCTCTCAGAACTGCGTGAAGACTTGTATTCCGGCTCAAAACAACGGGATACATCGTTTTAGATCGAAACTAGCAAGATTAACGAGCATCGATTTTACAAGTCGACGAGAGAAAGATGTAAACTTTTTCTCTCAGAACTGCGCGAAAACTTGTATTCCGGCTCAAAACAACGGGATACATCGTTTTAGATTGAAACTAGCAAGATTCACGAGCATCGATTTTACAAGTCGTCGCAGAGTAGACGAGAGAAAGGTGTAAATTTTTCTCTCAGAACTGCGCGAAAACTTGTATTCCGGCTCAAAACAACGAAATACATCGTTTTAGATCGAAACTATCAAGATTCACGAGCATCAATTTTACAAGTCGTCGAAGAGTAGACGAGAGAAAGGTGTAAACTTTTTCTCTCAGAACTGCGCGAAAACATGTATTCCGGCTCAAATAATTGAGATACATCGCTTTAGATCGAAACTAGCATGATTCACGAGCATCGATTTTACATGTCGTCGAAGAGAACGAAAGGTGTAAACTTTTTCTCCCAGAACTGCGCAAAAATTTGTATTCCGGCTAAAAACAACGGGATACATCGTTTTAGATTGAAACTAGCAAGATTCACGAGCATCGATTTTACAAGTTGTCGAAGAGTAGACGAGAGAAAGGTGTAAACGTTTTCTCTCAGAACTGCGTGAAGACTTGTATTCCGGCTCAAAACAACGGGATACATCGTTTTAGATCGAAACTAGCAAGATTAACGAGCATCAATTTTACAAATCGACGAAGAGTAGACGAGAGAAAGGTGTAAACTTTTTCTCTCAGAACTGCGCGAAAACTTGTATTCCGGCTCAAAACAACGGGATACATCGTTTTAGATTGAAACTAGCAAGATTCACGAGCATCGATTTTACAAGTCGTCACAGAGTAGACGAGAGAAAGGTGTAAATTTATCTCTCAGAACTGCGCGAAAACTTGTATTCCGTCTCAAAACAACGGAATACATCGTTTTAGATCGAAACTAGCAAGATTAACGAGCATCGATTTTACATGTCGTCGAAGAGTAGACGAGAGAAAGGTGTAAACTTTTTCTCTCAGAACTGCGCGAAAACTTGTATTCCGGCTCAAAACAACGGGATACATCGTTTTAGATCGAAACTATCAAGATTCACGAGCATCGATTTTACAAGTCGTCGAAGAGTAGACGAGAGAAAGGTGTAAACTTTTTCTCTCAGATCTGCGCGAAAAATAGTATTCCGGCTCAAAACAACGGGATACATCGTTTTAGATTGAAAGTAGCAAAATTTACGAGCATCGATTTAACAAGTCGTCGAAGAGTAGACGAGAGAAAGGTGTAAACGTTTTCTCTCAGAACTGCGTGAAGACTTGTATTCCGGCTCAAAACAACGGGATACATCGTTTTAGATCGAAACTAGCAAGATTAACGAGCATCAATTTTACAAATCGACGAAGAGTAGACGAGAGAAAGGTGTAAACTTTTTCTCTCAGAACTGCGCGAAAACTTGTATTCCGGCTCAAAACAACGGGATACATCGTTTTAGATTGAAACTAGCAAGATTCACGAGCATCGATTTTACAAGTCGTCACAGAGTAGACGAGAGAAAGGTGTAAATTTATCTCTCAGAACTGCGCGAAAACTTGTATTCCGTCTCAAAACAACGGAATACATCGTTTTAGATCGAAACTAGCAAGATTAACGAGCATCGATTTTACATGTCGTCGAAGAGTAGACGAGAGAAAGGTGTAAACTTTTTCTCTCAGAACTGCGCGAAAACTTGTATTCCGGCTCAAAACAACGGGATACATCGTTTTAGATCGAAACTATCAAGATTCACGAGCATCGATTTTACAAGTCGTCGAAGAGTAGACGAGAGAAAGGTGTAAACTTTTTCTCTCAGATCTGCGCGAAAAATAGTATTCCGGCTCAAAACAACGGGATACATCGTTTTAGATTGAAAGTAGCAAAATTTACGAGCATCGATTTAACAAGTCGTCGAAGAGTAGACGAGAGAAAGGTGTAAACTTTTTCTCTCAGAACTGCGCGAAAACTTGTATTCCGGCTTAAAACAACGGGATACATCGTTTTAGATTGAAACTAGCAAGATTCACGAGCATCGATTTTACAAGTTGTCGAAGAGTAGACGAGAGAAAGGTGTAAACGTTTTCTCTCAGAACTGCGTGAAGACTTGTATTCCGGCTCAAAACAACGGGATACATCGTTTTAGATCGAAACTAGCAAGATTAACGAGCATCGATTTTACAAGTCGACGAGAGAAAGATGTAAACTTTTTCTCTCAGAACTGCGCGAAAACTTGTATTCCGGCTCAAAACAACGGGATACATCGTTTTAGATCGAAACTAGCACAATTAACGAGCATCGATTTTACAAGTCGTCGAAGAGTAGACGAGAGATAGGTGTAAACTTTTTCTCTCAGAACTGCGCGAAAACTTGTATTCCGGCTCAAAACAACGGGATACATTGTTTTAGAGCGAAACTATCAAGATTCACGAGCATCGATTTTACAAGTCGTCGAAGAGTAGACGAGAGAAAGGTGTAAACTTTTTCTCTCAGAACTGCGCGAAAACTTGTATTCCGGCTCAAAACAACGGGATACATCGTTTTAGATCGAAACTAGCAAGATTAACGAGCATCGATTTTACAAGTCGACGAAGAGTAGACGAGAGAAAGGTGTAAATTTTTCTCTCAGAACTGCGCGAAATCTTGTATTCCGGCTCAAAACAACGGAATACATCGTTTTAGATCGAAACTAGCAAGATTCACGAGCATCGATTTTACAAGTCGTCGAAGAAGAGACGAGAAAAAGGTGTAAACTTTTTCTCTCAGAACTGTGCGAAAACTTGTATTCCGGCTCAAAACAACGGAATACATCGTTTTAGATCGAAACTAGCAAGATTAACGAGCATCGATTTTACAAGTCGTCGAAGAGTAGACGAGAGAAAGGTGTAAACTTTTTCTCTCAGAACTGCGCGAAAACTTGTATTCCGGCTCAAAACAACGGGATACATTGTTTTAGATCGAAACTATCAAGATTCACGAGCATCGATTTTGCAAGTCGTCGAAGAGTAAACGAGAGAAACGTGTAAACTTTTTCTCTCAGAACTGCGCGAAAACTCGTATTCGGGCTCAAAACAACGGGATACATTGTTTTAGAGCGAAACTATCAAGATTCACGAGCATCGATTTTACAAGTCGTCGAAGAGTAGACGAGAGAAAGGTGTAAACTTTTTCTCTCAGAACTGCGCGAAAACTCGTATTCGGGCTCAAAACAACGGGATACATTGTTTTAGAGCGAAACTATCAAGATTCACGAGCATCGATTTTACAAGTCGTCGAAGAGTAGACGAAAGGTGTAAACTTTTTCTCTCAGAACTGCGCGAAAATTTGTATTCCGGCTCAAAACACTGGGATACATCGTTTTAGATTGAAACTAGCAAGATTCACGAGCATCGATTTTTACAAGTCGTCGCAGAGTAGACGAGAGAAAGGTGTAAATTTTTCTCTCAGAACTGCGCGAAAACTTGTATTCCGGCTCAAAACAACGAAATACATCGTTTTAGATCGAAACTATCAAGATTCACGAGCATCAATTTTACAAGTCGTCGAAGAGTAGACGAGAGAAAGGTGTAAACTTTTTCTCTCAGAACTGCGCGAAAACTTGTATTCCGGCTTAAAACAACGGGATACATCGTTTTAGATTGAAACTAGCAAGATTCACGAGCATCGATTTTACAAGTTGTCGAAGAGTAGACGAGAGAAAGGTGTAAACGTTTTCTCTCAGAACTGCGTGAAGACTTGTATTCCGGCTCAAAACAACGGGATACATCGTTTTAGATCGAAACTAGCAAAATTCATGAGCATCAATTTTAAAAGTCGTCGAAGAGTAGACGAGAGAAAGGTGTAAACGTTTTCTCTCAGAACTGCGCGAAAACTTGTATTCCGGCTCAAAACAACGGGATACATCGTTTTAGATCGAAAGTAGGAAAATTCACGAGCATCGATTTAACAAGTCGTCGAAGAGTAGACGAGAGAAAGGTGTAAACTTTTTCTCTCAGAACTGCGCGAAAACTTGTATTCCGGCTCAAATAATTGAGATACATCGCTTTAGACCGAAACTAGCAAGATTCACGAGCATCGATTTTACATGTCGTCGAAGAGAACGAGAGAAAGGTGTAAACTTTTTTTCTCAGAACTGCGCACAAATTTGTATTCCGGCTCAAAACAACGGGATACATCGTTTTAGATCGAAACTAGCAAGATTCACGAGCATCGATTTTACAAGTTGTCGAAGAGTAGACGAGAGAAAGGTGTAAACGTTTTCTCTCAGAACTGCGTGAAGACTTGTATTCCGGCTCAAAACAACGGGATATATCGTTTTAGATCGAAACTAGCAAGATTAACGAGCATCGATTTTACAAGTCGACGAAGAGTAGACGAGAGAAAGGTGTAAACTTTTTCTCTCAGAACTGCGCGAAAACTAGTATTCCGGCTCAAACAACGGGATACATCGTTTTAGATCGAAACTAGCACAATTAACGAGCATCGATTTTACAAGTCGTCGAAGAGTAGACGAGAGATAGGTGTAAACTTTTTCTCTCAGAACTGCGCGAAAACTTGTATTCCGGCTCAAAACAACGGGATACATCGTTTTAGATCGAAACTAGCAAGATTCACGAGCAACAATTTTACAAGTCGTCGCAGAGTAGACGAGAGAAAGGTGTAAATTTTTCTCTCAGAACTGCGCGAAAACTTGTATTCCGGCTCAAAACAACGAAATACATTGTTTTAGATCGAAACTATCAAGATTCACGAGCATCGATTTTACAAGTCGTCGAAGAGTAGACGAGAGAAAGGTGTAAACGTTTTCTCTCACAACTGCGCGAAAAATTGTATTCCGGCTCAAAAAACGGGATACGTCGTTTTAGATCGAAAGTCGCAAAATTCACGAGCATCGATTTAACAAGTCGTCTAAGAGTAGACGAGAGAAAGGTGTAAACTTTTTCTCTCAGAACTGCGCGAAAACTCGTATTCCGGCTCAAAACAACGGGGTAAATTGTTTTAAAGCGAAACTATCAAAATTCACGATCATCGATTTTACAAGTCGTCGAAGAGTAGACGAGAGAAAGGTGTAAACTTTTTCTCTCAGATCTGCGCGAAAAATAGTATTCCGGCTCAAAACAACGGGATACATCGTTTTAGATTGAAAGTAGCAAAATTTACGAGCATCGATTTAACAAGTCGTCGAAGAGTAGACGAGAGAAAGGTGTAAACTTTTTCTCTCAGAACTGCGCGAAAACTTGTATTCCGGCTCAAAACAACGGGATACATTGTTTTAGGTCGAAAGTAGCAAAATTCACGAGCATCGATTTAACAAGTCGTCGAAGAGTAGACGAGAGAAAGGTGTAAACTTTTTCTCTCAGAACTGCGCGAAAACTTGTATTCCGGCTCAAATAATTGAGATACATCGCTTTAGATCGAAACTAGCAAGATTCACGAGCATCGATTTTACAAGTCGTCGAACAGAACGAGAGAAAGGTGTAAACTTTTTCTCTCAGAACTGCGCAAAAATTTGTATTCCGGCTCAAAACAACGGGATACATCGTTTTAGATTAAAACTAGCAAGATTCACGAGCATCGATTTTACAAGTTGTCGAAGAGTAGACGAGAGAAAGGTGTAAACGTTTTCTCTCAGAACTGCGTGAAGACTTGTATTCCGGCTCAAAACAACGGGATACATCGTTTTAGATCGAAACTAGCAAGATTAACGAGCATCGATTTTACAATTCGACGAAGAGTAGACAAGACAAAGGTGTAAAATTTTTCTCTCAGAACTGCGCGAAAACTTGTATTCCGGCTCAAAACAACGGGATACATCGTTTTAGATCGAAACTAGCACAATTAACGAGCATCGATTTTACAAGTCGTCGAAGAGTAGACGAGAGATAGGTGTAAACTTTTTCTCTCAGAACTGCGCGAAAACTTGTATTCCGGCTCAAAACAACGGGATACATTGTTTTAGAGCGAAACTATCAAGATTCACGAGCATCGATTTTACAAGTCGTTGAAGAGTAGACGAGAGAAAGGTGTAAACTTTTTCTCTCAGAACTGCGCGAAAACTTGTATTCCTGCTCAAAACAACGGGATACATCGTTTTAGATCGAAACTAGCAAGATTAACGAGCATCGATTTTACAAGTCGACGAAGAGTAGACGAGTGAAAGGTGTAAATTTTTCTCTCAGAACTGCGCGAAAACTTGTATTCCGGCTCAAAACAACGGAATACATCGTTTTAGATCGAAACTAGCAAGATTCACGAGCATCGATTTTACAAGTCGTCGAAGAAGAGACGAGAAAAAGGTGTAAACTTTTTCTCTCAGAACTGTGCGAAAACTTGTATTCCGGCTCAAAACAACGGAATACATCGTTTTAGATCGAAACTAGCAAGATTAACGAGCATCGATTTTACAAGTCGTCGAAGAGTAGACGAGAGAAAGGTGTAAACTTTTTCTCTCAGAACTGCGCGAAAACTTGTATTCCGGCTCAAAACAACGGGATACATTGTTTTAGATCGAAACTATCAAGATTCACGAGCATCGATTTTGCAAGTCGTCGAAGAGTAAACGAGAGAAACGTGTAAACTTTTTCTCTCAGAACTGCGCGAAAACTCGTATTCGGGCTCAAAACAACGGGATACATTGTTTTAGAGCGAAACTATCAAGATTCACGAGCATCGATTTTACAAGTCGTCGAAGAGTAGACGAGAGAAAGGTGTAAACTTTTTCTCTCAGAACTGCGCGAAAACTCGTATTCGGGCTCAAAACAACGGGATACATTGTTTTAGAGCGAAACTATCAAGATTCACGAGCATCGATTTTACAAGTCGTCGAAGAGTAGACGAAAGGTGTAAACTTTTTCTCTCAGAACTGCGCGAAAATTTGTATTCCGGCTCAAAACTCTGGGATACATCGTTTTAGATTGAAACTAGCAAGATTCACGAGCATCGATTTTACAAGTCGTCGCAGAGTAGACGAGAGAAAGGTGTAAATTTTTCTCTCAGAACTGCGCGAAAACTTGTATTCCGGCTCAAAACAACGAAATACATCGTTTTAGATCGAAACTATCAAGATTCACGAGCATCAATTTTACAAGTCGTCGAAGAGTAGACGAGAGAAAGGTGTAAACTTTTTCTCTCAGAACTGCGCGAAAACATGTATTCCGGCTCAAAACAACGAAATACATTGTTTTAGATCGAAACTATCAAGATTCACGAGCATCGATTTTACAAGTCGTCGAAGAGTAGACGAGAGAATGGTGTAAACTTTTTCTCTCAGAACTGCGCGAAAAATTGTACTCCGGCTCAAAACAACGGGATACATCGTTTTAGATCGAAAGTAGCAAAATTCACGAGCATCGATTTTACAAGTCGTCGAAGAGTAGACGAGAGAAAGGTGTAAACTTTTTCTCTCAGAACTGCGCGAAAACTTGTATTCCGGCTCAAATCATTGAGATACATCGTTTTAGATCAAAACTAGCAAGATTCACGAGCATCGATTTTACATGTCGTAGAAGAGAACGAGGGAAAGGTGTAAACTTTTTCTCTCAGAACAACGCGAAAACTTGTATTCCGGCTCAAAACAACGGGATACATCGTTTTAGATCGAAACTAGCAAGATTCACGAGCAACGATTTTACAAGTCGTCGCCGAGTAGACGAGAGAAAGGTGTAAATTTTTCTCTCAGAACTGCGCGAAAACTTGTATTCCGGCTCAAAACAACGAAATACATTGCTTTAGATCGAAACTATCAAGATTCACGAGCATCGATTTTACAAGTCGTCGAAGAGTAGACGAGAGAAAGGTGTAAACGTTTTCTCTCAGAACTGCGCGAAAAATTGTATTCCGGCTCAAAACAACGGGATACATCGTTTTAGATCGAAAGTCGCAAAATTCACGAGCATCGATTTAACAAGTCGTCGAAGAGTAGACGAGAGAAAGGTGTAAACTTTTTCTCTCAAAACTGCGCGAAAACTCGTATTCCGGCTCAAAACAACGGGGTAAA
This sequence comes from Amblyomma americanum, assembly GCF_052857255.1. Lineage (NCBI taxonomy): Eukaryota > Metazoa > Arthropoda > Arachnida > Ixodida > Ixodidae > Amblyomma > Amblyomma americanum. The sequence goes on along the minus strand of NW_027526590.1, from coordinate 36,844 downwards.
TTGTTTTAGAGCGAAACTATCAAAATTCACGAGCATCGATTTTACAAGTCGTCGAAGAGTAGACGAGAGAAAGGTGTAAACTTTTTCTCTCAGAACTGCGCGAAAAATTGTATTCCGACTCAAAACAACGGGATACATCGTTTTAGATTGAAACTAGCAAGATTCACGAGCATCGATTTTACAAGTCCTCGCAGAGTAGACGAGAGAAAGGTGTAAATTTTTCTCTCAGAACTGCGCGAAAACTTGTATTCCGGCTCAAAACAACGGAATACATCGTTTTAGATCGAAACTAGCAAGATTAACGAGCATCGATTTTACAAGTCGTCGAAGAGTAGACGAGAGAAAGGTGTAAACTTTTTCTCTCAGAACTGCGCGAAAACTTGTATTCCGGCTCAAAACAACGTGATACATCGTTTTAGATCGAAACTATCAAGATTCACGAGCATCGATTTTACAAGTCGTCGAAGAGTAGACGAGAGAAAGGTGTAAACTTTTTACTCTCAGATCTGCGCGAAAAATAGTATTCCGGCTCCAAACAACGGGATACATCGTTTTAGATCGAAAGTAGCAAAATTCACGAGCTTCGATTTAACAAGTCGTCGAAGAGTAGACGAGAGAAAGGTTGTAAACTTTTTCTCTCAGAACTGCGCGAAAACTTGTATTCCAGCTCAAAACAACGGGATACATCGTTTTAGATCGAAACTAGCAAAATTCACGAGCATCAATTTTAAAAGTCGTCGAAGAGTAGACGAGAGAAAGGTGTAAACTTTTTCTCTCAGAACTGCGCAAAAACTTGTATTCCGGCTCAAATAATTGAGATACATCGCTTTAGATCGAAACTAGCAAGATTCACGAGCATCGATTTTACAAGTCGTCGAAGAGAACGAGAGAAAGGTGTAAACTTTTCTCTCAGAACTGCGCAAAATTTGTATTCCGGCTCAAAACAACGGGGGGACATCGTTTTAGATCGAAACTAGCAAGATTCACGAGCATCGATTTTACAAGTCGTCGAAGAGTAGACGAGAGAAGGTGTAAACTTTTTTCTCTCAGAACTGCGCGAAAACTTGTATTCCAGCTCAAAACAACGGGATACATCGTTTTAGATCGAAACTAGCAAAATTCACGAGCATCAATTTTAAAAGTCGTCGAAGAGTAGACGAGAGAAAGGTGTAAACTTTTTCTCTCAGAACTGCGCAAAAACTTGTATTCCGCTCAAATAATTGAGATACATCGCTTTAGATCGAAACTAGCAAGATTCACGAGCATCGATTTTACAAGTCGTCGAAGAGAACGAGAGAAAGGTGTAAACTTTTTCTCTCAGAACTGCGCAAAATTTGTATTCCGGCTCAAAACAACGGGGGACATCGTTTTAGATCGAAACTAGCAAGATTCACGAGCATCGATTTTACAAGTCGTCGAAGAGTAGACGAGAGAAAGGTGTAAACTTTTTCTGCTCAGAACTGCGCGAAAACTTGTATTCCGGCTCAAAACAACGGGATACATCGTTTTATATCGAAACTAGCAAAATTCACGTGCATCGATTTCACAAGTCGTCGAAGAGTAGACGAGAGAAACGTGTAAGCTTTTTCTCTCAGGACTGCGAGAAAACTTGTATTTCGGCTGAAAACAACGGGATACATCGTTTTAGATCGAAACTAGCAAGATTCACGAGCATCGATTTTACAAGTCGTCACAGAGTAGACGAGAGAAAGGTGTAAATTTTTCTCTCAGAACTGCGCGAAAACTTGTATTCCGGCTCAAAAGAACGGAATACATCGTTTTAGATCGAAACTAGCAAGATTAACGAGCATGGATTTTACAAGTCGTCGAAGAGTAGACGAGAGAAAGGTGTAAACTTTTTCTCTCAGAACTGCGCGAAAACTTGTATTCCAGCTCAAAACAACGGGATACATCGTTTTAGATCGAAACTAGCAAGATTGAAGAGCATCGATTTTACAAGTCGTCGAAGAGTAGACGAGAGAAAGGTGTAAACTTTTTCTCTAAGAACTGCGCGAAAACTTGTATTTCGGCTCAAAACAACGGGATACATCGTTTTAGATCGAAACTAGCAAGATTGAAGAGCATCGATTTTACAAGTCGTCGAAGAGTAGACGAGAGAAAGGTGTAAACTTTTTCTCTAAGAACTGCGCGAAAACTTGTATTCCGGCTCAAAACAACGGGATACATCGTTTTAGATCGAAACTATCAAGATTCACGAGCATCGATTTTACAAGCCGTCACAGAGTAGACGAGAGAAAGGTGTAAATTTTTCTCTCAGAACTGCGCGAAAACTTGTATTCCGGCTCAAAAGAACGGAATACATCGTTTTAGATCGAAACTAGCAAGATTAACGAGCATGGATTTTACTAGTCGTCGAAGAGTAGACGAGAGAAAGGTGTAAACTTTTTCTTTCAGAACTGCGCGAAAACTTGTATTCCAGCTCAAAACAACGGGATACATCGTTTTAGATCGAAACTAGCAAAATTCATGAGCATCAATTTTAAAAGTCGTCGAAGAGTAGACGAGAGAAAGGTGTAAACGTTTTCTCTCAGAACTGCGCGAAAACTTGTATTCCGGCTCAAAACAACGGGATACATCGTTTTAGATCGAAAGTAGGAAAATTCACGAGCATCGATTTAACAAGTCGTCGAAGAGTAGACGAGAGAAAGGTGTAAACTTTTTCTCTCAGAACTGCGCGAAAACTTGTATTCCGGCTCAAATAATTGAGATACATCGCTTTAGACCGAAACTAGCAAGATTCACGAGCATCGATTTTACATGTCGTCGAAGAGAACGAGAGAAAGGTGTAAACTTTTTCTCTCAGAACTGCGCACAAATTTGTATTCCGGCTCAAAACAACGGGATACATCGTTTTAGATCGAAACTAGCAAGATTCACGAGCATCGATTTTACAAGTTGTCGAAGAGTAGACGAGAGAAAGGTGTAAACGTTTTCTCTCAGAACTGCGTGAAGACTTGTATTCCGGCTCAAAACAACGGGTTATATCGTTTTAGATCGAAACTAGCAAGATTAACGAGCATCGATTTTACAAGTCGACGAAGAGTAGACGAGAGAAAGGTGTAAACTTTTTCTCTCAGAACTGCGCGAAAACTAGTATTCCGGCTCAAAACAACGGGATACATCGTTTTAGATCGAAACTAGCACAATTAACGAGCATCGATTTTACAAGTCGTCGAAGAGTAGACGAGAGATAGGTGTAAACTTTTTCTTTCAGAACTGCGCGAAAACTAGTATTCCGGCTCAAAACAACGGGATACATCGTTTTAGATCGAAACTAGCAAGATTCACGAGCAACGATTTTACAAGTCGTCGCAGAGTAGACGAGAGAAAGGTGTAAATTTTTCTCTCAGAACTGCGCGAAAACTTGTATTCCGGCTCAAAACAACGAAATACATTGTTTTAGATCGAAACTATCAAGATTCACGAGCATCGATTTTACAAGTCGTCGAAGAGTAGACGAGAGAAAGGTGTAAACGTTTTCTCTCAGAACTGAGCGAAAAATTGTATTCCGGCTCAAAAAACGGGATACGTCGTTTTAGATCGAAAGTCGCAAAATTCACGAGCATCGATTTAACAAGTCGTCGAAGAGTAGACGAGAGAAAGGTGTAAACTTTTTCTCTCAGAACTGCGCGAAAACTCGTATTCCGGCTCAAAACAACGGGGTAAATTGTTTTAGAGCGAAACTATCAAAATTCACGATCATCGATTTTACAAGTCGTCGAAGAGTAGACGAGAGAAAGGTGTAAACTTTTTCTCTCAGATCTGCGCGAAAAATAGTATTCCGGCTCAAAACAACGGGATACATCGTTTTAGATTGAAAGTATCAAAATTTACGAGCATCGATTTAACAAGTCGTCGAAGAGTAGACGAGAGAAAGGTGTAAACTTTTTCTCTCAGAACTGCGCGAAACTTGTATTCCGGCTCAAAACAACGGGATACATTGTTTTAGGTCGAAAGTAGCAAAATTCACGAGCATCGATTTAACAAGTCGTCGAAGAGTAGACGAGAGAAAGGTGTAAACTTTTTCTCTCAGAACTGCGCGAAAACTTGTATTCCGGCTCAAATAATTGAGATACATCGCTTTAGATCGAAACTAGCAAGATTCACGAGCATCGATTTTACAAGTCGTCGAACAGAACGAGAGAAAGGTGTAAACTTTTTCTCTCAGAACTGCGCAAAAATTTGTATTCCGGCTCAAAACAACGGGATACATCGTTTTAGATTAAAACTAGCAAGATTCACGAGCATCGATTTTACAAGTTGTCGAAGAGTAGACGAGAGAAAGGTGTAAACGTTTTCTCTCAGAACTGCGTGAAGACTTGTATTCCGGCTCAAAACAACGGGATACATCGTTTTAGATCGAAACTAGCAAGATTAACGAGCATCGATTTTACAATTCGACGAAGAGTAGACAAGAGAAAGGTGTAAAATTTTTCTCTCAGAACTGCGCGAAAACTTGTATTATGGCTCAAAACAACGGGATACATCGTTTTAGATCGAAACTAGCACAATTAACGAGCATCGATTTTACAAGTCGTCGAAGAGTAGACGAGAGATAGGTGTAAACTTTTTCTCTCAGAACTGCGCGAAAACTTGTATTCCGGCTCAAAACAACGGGATACATTGTTTTAGAGCGAAACTATCAAGATTCACGAGCATCGATTTTACAAGTCGTTGAAGAGTAGACGAGAGAAAGGTGTAAACTTTTTCTCTCAGAACTGCGCGAAAACTTGTATTCCTGCTCAAAACAACGGGATACATCGTTTTAGACCGAAACTAGCAAGATTAACGAGCATCGATTTTACAAGTCGACGAAGAGTAGACGAGAGAAAGGTGTAAATTTTTCTCTCAGAACTGCGCGAAAACTTGTATTCCGGCTCAAAACAACGGAATACATCGTTTTAGATCGAAACTAGCAAGATTCACGAGCATCGATTTTACAAGTCGTCGAAGAAGAGACGAGAAAAAGGTGTACACTTTTTCTCTCAGAACTGTGCGAAAACTTGTATTCCGGCTCAAAACAACGGAATACATCGTTTTAGATCGAAACTAGCAAGATTAACGAGCATCGATTTTACAAGTCGTCGAAGAGTAGACGAGAGAAAGGTGTAAACTTTTTCTCTCAGAACTGCGCGAAAACTTGTATTCCGGCTCAAAACAACGGATACATTGTTTTAGATCGAAACTATCAAGATTCACGAGCATCGATTTTGCAAGTCGTCGAAGAGTAAACGAGAGAAACGTGTAAACTTTTTCTCTCAGAACTGCGCGAAAACTCGTATTCGGGCTCAAAACAACGGGATACATTGTTTTAGAGCGAAACTATCAAGATTCACGAGCATCGATTTTACAAGTCGTCGAAGAGTAGACGAGAGAAAGGTGTAAACTTTTTCTCTCAGAACTGCGCGAAAACTCGTATTCGGGCTCAAAACAACGGGATACATTGTTTTAGAGCGAAACTATCAAGATTCACGAGCATCGATTTTACAAGTCGTCGAAGAGTAGACGAAAGGTGTAAACTTTTTCTCTCAGAACTGCGCGAAAATTTGTATTCCGGCTCAAAACTCTGGGATACATCGTTTTAGATTGAAACTAGCAAGATTCACGAGCATCGATTTTACAAGTCGTCGCAGAGTAGACGAGAGAAAGGTGTAAATTTTTCTCTCAGAACTGCGCGAAAACTTGTATTCCGGCTCAAAACAACGAAATACATCGTTTTAGATCGAAACTATCAAGATTCACGAGCATCAATTTTACAAGTCGTCGAAGAGTAGACGAGAGAAAGGTGTAAACTTTTTCTCTCAGAACTGCGCGAAAACATGTATTCCGGCTCAAATAATTGAGATACATCGCTTTAGATCGAAACTAGCAAGATTCACGAGCATCGATTTTACATGTCGTCGAAGAGAACGAGAGAAAGGTGTAAACTTTTTCTCTCAGAACTGCGCAAAAATTTGTATTCCGGCTCAAAACAACTGGATACATCGTTTTAGATTGAAACTAGCAAGATTCACGAGCATCGATTTTACAATTTGTCGAAGAGTAGACGAGAGAAAGGTGTAAACGTTTTCTCTCAGAACTGCGTGAAGACTTGTATTCCGGCTCAAAACAACGGGATACATCGTTTTAGATCGAAACTAGCAAGATTAACGAGCATCAATTTTACAAGTCGACGAAGAGTAGACGAGAAAAAGGTGTAAACTTTTTCTCTCAGAACTGCGCGAAAACTTGTATTCCGGCTCAAGACAACGGGATACATCGTTTTAGATTGAAACTAGCAAGATTCACGAGCATCGATTTTACAAGTCGTCACAGAGTAGACGAGAGAAAGGTGTAAATTTATCTCTCAGAACTGCGCGAAAACTTGTATTCCGTCTCAAAACAACGGAATACATCGTTTTAGATCGAAACTAGCAAGATTAACGAGCATCGATTTTACAAGTCGTCGAAGAGTAGACGAGAGAAAGGTGTAAACTTTTTCTCTCAGAACTGCGCGAAAACTTGTATTCCGGCTCAAAACAACGGGATACATCGTTTTAGATTGAAACTAGCAAGATTCACGAGCATCGATTTTACAAGTTGTCGAAGAGTAGACGAGAGAAAGGTGTAAACTTTTTCTCTCAGATCTGCGCGAAAAATAGTATTCCGGCTCAAAACAACGGGATACATCGTTTTAGATTGATAGTAGCAAAATTTACGAGCATCGATTTAACAAGTCGTCGAAGAGTAGACGAGAGAAAGGTGTAAACTTTTTCTCTCAGAACTGCGCGAAAACTTGTATTCCGGCTTAAAACAACGGGATACATTGTTTTAGGTCGAAAGTAGCAAAATTCACGAGCATCGATTTAACAAGTCGTCGAAGAGTAGACGAGAGAAAGGTGTAAACTTTTTCTCTCAGAACTGCGCGAAAACTTGTATTCCGGCTCAAATAATTGAGATACATCGCTTTAGATCGAAACTAGCAAGATTCACGAGCATCGATTTTACAAGTCGTCGAAGAGAACGAGAGAAAGGTGTAAACTTTTTCTCTCAGAACTGCGCAAAAATTTGTATTCCGGCTCAAAACAACGGGATACATCGTTTTAGATTGAAACTAGCAAGATTCACGAGCATCGATTTTACAAGTTGTCGAAGAGTAGACGAGAGAAAGGTGTAAACGTTTTCTCTCAGAACTGCGTGAAGACTTGTATTCCGGCTCAAAACAACGGGATACATCGTTTTAGATCGAAACTAGCAAGATTAACGAGCATCGATTTTACAAGTCGACGAGAGAAAGATGTAAACTTTTTCTCTCAGAACTGCGCGAAAACTTGTATTCCGGCTCAAAACAACGGGATACATCGTTTTAGATTGAAACTAGCAAGATTCACGAGCATCGATTTTACAAGTCGTCGCAGAGTAGACGAGAGAAAGGTGTAAATTTTTCTCTCAGATCTGCGCGAAAACTTGTATTCCGGCTCAAAACAACGAAATACATCGTTTTAGATCGAAACTATCAAGATTCACGAGCATCAATTTTACAAGTCGTCGAAGAGTAGACGAGAGAAAGGTGTAAACTTTTTCTCTCAGAACTGCGCGAAAACATGTATTCCGGCTCAAATAATTGAGATACATCGCTTTAGATCGAAACTAGCATGATTCACGAGCATCGATTTTACATGTCGTCGAAGAGAACGAAAGGTGTAAACTTTTTCTCCCAGAACTGCGCAAAAATTTGTATTCCGGCTAAAAACAACGGGATACATCGTTTTAGATTGAAACTAGCAAGATTCACGAGCATCGATTTTACAAGTTGTCGAAGAGTAGACGAGAGAAAGGTGTAAACGTTTTCTCTCAGAACTGCGTGAAGACTTGTATTCCGGCTCAAAACAACGGGATACATCGTTTTAGATCGAAACTAGCAAGATTAACGAGCATCAATTTTACAAATCGACGAAGAGTAGACGAGAGAAAGGTGTAAACTTTTTCTCTCAGAACTGCGCGAAAACTTGTATTCCGGCTCAAAACAACGGGATACATCGTTTTAGATTGAAACTAGCAAGATTCACGAGCATCGATTTTACAAGTCGTCACAGAGTAGACGAGAGAAAGGTGTAAATTTATCTCTCAGAACTGCGCGAAAACTTGTATTCCGTCTCAAAACAACGGAATACATCGTTTTAGATCGAAACTAGCAAGATTAACGAGCATCGATTTTACATGTCGTCGAAGAGTAGACGAGAGAAAGGTGTAAACTTTTTCTCTCAGAACTGCGCGAAAACTTGTATTCCGGCTCAAAACAACGGGATACATCGTTTTAGATCGAAACTATTAAGATTCACGAGCATCGATTTTACAAGTCGTCGAAGAGTAGACGAGAGAAAGGTGTAAACTTTTTCTCTCAGATCTGCGCGAAAAATAGTATTCCGGCTCAAAACAACGGGATACATCGTTTTAGATTGAAAGTAGCAAAATTTACGAGCATCGATTTAACAAGTCGTCGAAGAGTAGACGAGAGAAAGGTGTAAACGTTTTCTCTCAGAACTGCGTGAAGACTTGTATTCCGGCTCAAAACAACGGGATACATCGTTTTAGATCGAAACTAGCAAGATTAACGAGCATCAATTTTACAAGTCGACGAAGAGTAGACGAGAAAAAGGTGTAAACTTTTTCTCTCAGAACTGCGCGAAAACTTGTATTCCGGCTCAAGACAACGGGATACATCGTTTTAGATTGAAACTAGCAAGATTCACGAGCATCGATTTTACAAGTCGTCACAGAGTAGACGAGAGAAAGGTGTAAATTTATCTCTCAGAACTGCGCGAAAACTTGTATTCCGTCTCAAAACAACGGAATACATCGTTTTAGATCGAAACTAGCAAGATTAACGAGCATCGATTTTACAAGTCGTCGAAGAGTAGACGAGAGAAAGGTGTAAACTTTTTCTCTCAGAACTGCGCGAAAACTTGTATTCCGGCTCAAAACAACGGGATACATCGTTTTAGATTGAAACTAGCAAGATTCACGAGCATCGATTTTACAAGTTGTCGAAGAGTAGACGAGAGAAAGGTGTAAACTTTTTCTCTCAGATCTGCGCGAAAAATAGTATTCCGGCTCAAAACAACGGGATACATCGTTTTAGATTGATAGTAGCAAAATTTACGAGCATCGATTTAACAAGTCGTCGAAGAGTAGACGAGAGAAAGGTGTAAACTTTTTCTCTCAGAACTGCGCGAAAACTTGTATTCCGGCTTAAAACAACGGGATACATTGTTTTAGGTCGAAAGTAGCAAAATTCACGAGCATCGATTTAACAAGTCGTCGAAGAGTAGACGAGAGAAAGGTGTAAACTTTTTCTCTCAGAACTGCGCGAAAACTTGTATTCCGGCTCAAATAATTGAGATACATCGCTTTAGATCGAAACTAGCAAGATTCACGAGCATCGATTTTACAAGTCGTCGAAGAGAACGAGAGAAAGGTGTAAACTTTTTCTCTCAGAACTGCGCAAAAATTTGTATTCCGGCTCAAAACAACGGGATACATCGTTTTAGATTGAAACTAGCAAGATTCACGAGCATCGATTTTACAAGTTGTCGAAGAGTAGACGAGAGAAAGGTGTAAACGTTTTCTCTCAGAACTGCGTGAAGACTTGTATTCCGGCTCAAAACAACGGGATACATCGTTTTAGATCGAAACTAGCAAGATTAACGAGCATCGATTTTACAAGTCGACGAGAGAAAGATGTAAACTTTTTCTCTCAGAACTGCGCGAAAACTTGTATTCCGGCTCAAAACAACGGGATACATCGTTTTAGATTGAAACTAGCAAGATTCACGAGCATCGATTTTACAAGTCGTCGCAGAGTAGACGAGAGAAAGGTGTAAATTTTTCTCTCAGATCTGCGCGAAAACTTGTATTCCGGCTCAAAACAACGAAATACATCGTTTTAGATCGAAACTATCAAGATTCACGAGCATCAATTTTACAAGTCGTCGAAGAGTAGACGAGAGAAAGGTGTAAACTTTTTCTCTCAGAACTGCGCGAAAACATGTATTCCGGCTCAAATAATTGAGATACATCGCTTTAGATCGAAACTAGCATGATTCACGAGCATCGATTTTACATGTCGTCGAAGAGAACGAAAGGTGTAAACTTTTTCTCCCAGAACTGCGCAAAAATTTGTATTCCGGCTAAAAACAACGGGATACATCGTTTTAGATTGAAACTAGCAAGATTCACGAGCATCGATTTTACAAGTTGTCGAAGAGTAGACGAGAGAAAGGTGTAAACGTTTTCTCTCAGAACTGCGTGAAGACTTGTATTCCGGCTCAAAACAACGGGATACATCGTTTTAGATCGAAACTAGCAAGATTAACGAGCATCAATTTTACAAATCGACGAAGAGTAGACGAGAGAAAGGTGTAAACTTTTTCTCTCAGAACTGCGCGAAAACTTGTATTCCGGCTCAAAACAACGGGATACATCGTTTTAGATTGAAACTAGCAAGATTCACGAGCATCGATTTTACAAGTCGTCACAGAGTAGACGAGAGAAAGGTGTAAATTTATCTCTCAGAACTGCGCGAAAACTTGTATTCCGTCTCAAAACAACGGAATACATCGTTTTAGATCGAAACTAGCAAGATTAACGAGCATCGATTTTACATGTCGTCGAAGAGTAGACGAGAGAAAGGTGTAAACTTTTTCTCTCAGAACTGCGCGAAAACTTGTATTCCGGCTCAAAACAACGGGATACATCGTTTTAGATCGAAACTATCAAGATTCACGAGCATCGATTTTACAAGTCGTCGAAGAGTAGACGAGAGAAAGGTGTAAACTTTTTCTCTCAGATCTGCGCGAAAAATAGTATTCCGGCTCAAAACAACGGGATACATCGTTTTAGATTGAAAGTAGCAAAATTTACGAGCATCGATTTAACAAGTCGTCGAAGAGTAGACGAGAGAAAGGTGTAAACGTTTTCTCTCAGAACTGCATGAAGACTTGTATTCCGGCTCAAAACAACGGGATACATCGTTTTAGATCGAAACTAGCAAGATTAACGAGCATCAATTTTACAAATCGACGAAGAGTAGACGAGAGAAAGGTGTAAACTTTTTCTCTCAGAACTGCGCGAAAACTTGTATTCCGGCTCAAAACAACGGGATACATCGTTTTAGATTGAAACTAGCAAGATTCACGAGCATCGATTTTACAAGTCGTCACAGAGTAGACGAGAGAAAGGTGTAAATTTATCTCTCAGAACTGCGCGAAAACTTGTATTCCGTCTCAAAACAACGGAATACATCGTTTTAGATCGAAACTAGCAAGATTAACGAGCATCGATTTTACATGTCGTCGAAGAGTAGACGAGAGAAAGGTGTAAACTTTTTCTCTCAGAACTGCGCGAAAACTTGTATTCCGGCTCAAAACAACGGGATACATCGTTTTAGATCGAAACTATCAAGATTCACGAGCATCGATTTTACAAGTCGTCGAAGAGTAGACGAGAGAAAGGTGTAAACTTTTTCTCTCAGATCTGCGCGAAAAATAGTATTCCGGCTCAAAACAACGGGATACATCGTTTTAGATTGAAAGTAGCAAAATTTACGAGCATCGATTTAACAAGTCGTCGAAGAGTAGACGAGAGAAAGGTGTAAACTTTTTCTCTCAGAACTGCGCGAAAACTTGTATTCCGGCTTAAAACAACGGGATACATCGTTTTAGATTGAAACTAGCAAGATTCACGAGCATCGATTTTACAAGTTGTCGAAGAGTAGACGAGAGAAAGGTGTAAACGTTTTCTCTCAGAACTGCGTGAAGACTTGTATTCCGGCTCAAAACAACGGGATACATCGTTTTAGATCGAAACTAGCAAGATTAACGAGCATCGATTTTACAAGTCGACGAGAGAAAGATGTAAACTTTTTCTCTCAGAACTGCGCGAAAACTTGTATTCCGGCTCAAAACAACGGGATACATCGTTTTAGATCGAAACTAGCACAATTAACGAGCACGATTTTACAAGTCGTCGAAGAGTAGACGAGAGATAGGTGTAAACTTTTTCTCTCAGAACTGCGCGAAAACTTGTATTCCGGCTCAAAACAACGGGATACATTGTCTTAGAGCGAAACTATCAAGATTCACGAGCATCGATTTTACAAGTCGTCGAAGAGTAGACGAGAGAAAGGTGTAAACTTTTTCTCTCAGAACTGCGCGAAAACTTGTATTCCGGCTCAAAACAACGGGATACATCGTTTTAGATCGAAACTAGCAAGATTAACGAGCATCGATTTTACAAGTCGACGAAGAGTAGACGAGAGAAAGGTGTAAATTTTTCTCTCAGAACTGCGCGAAATCTTGTATTCCGGCTCAAAACAACGGAATACATCGTTTTAGATCGAAACTAGCAAGATTCACGAGCATCGATTTTACAAGTCGTCGAAGAAGAGACGAGAAAAAGGTGTAAACTTTTTCTCTCAGAACTGTGCGAAAACTTGTATTCCGGCTCAAAACAACGGAATACATCGTTTTAGATCGAAACTAGCAAGATTAACGAGCATCGATTTTACAAGTCGTCGAAGAGTAGACGAGAGAAAGGTGTAAACTTTTTCTCTCAGAACTGCGCGAAAACTTGTATTCCGGCTCAAAACAACGGGATACATTGTTTTAGATCGAAACTATCAAGATTCACGAGCATCGATTTTGCAAGTCGTCGAAGAGTAAACGAGAGAAACGTGTAAACTTTTTCTCTCAGAACTGCGCGAAAACTCGTATTCGGGCTCAAAACAACGGGATACATTGTTTTAGAGCGAAACTATCAAGATTCACGAGCATCGATTTTACAAGTCGTCGAAGAGTAGACGAGAGAAAGGTGTAAACTTTTTCTCTCAGAACTGCGCGAAAACTCGTATTCGGGCTCAAAACAACGGGATACATTGTTTTAGAGCGAAACTATCAAGATTCACGAGCATCGATTTTACAAGTCGTCGAAGAGTAGACGAAAGGTGTAAACTTTTTCTCTCAGAACTGCGCGAAAATTTGTATTCCGGCTCAAAACACTGGGATACATCGTTTTAGATTGAAACTAGCAAGATTCACGAGCATCGATTTTTACAAGTCGTCGCAGAGTAGACGAGAGAAAGGTGTAAATTTTTCTCTCAGAACTGCGCGAAAACTTGTATTCCGGCTCAAAGCAACGAAATACATCGTTTTAGATCGAAACTATCAAGATTCACGAGCATCAATTTTACAAGTCGTCGAAGAGTAGACGAGAGAAAGGTGTAAACTTTTTCTCTCAGAACTGCGCGAAAACTTGTATTCCGGCTTAAAACAACGGGATACATCGTTTTAGATTGAAACTAGCAAGGTTCACGAGCATCGATTTTACAAGTTGTCGAAGAGTAGACGAGAGAAAGGTGTAAACGTTTTCTCTCAGAACTGCGTGAAGACTTGTATTCCGGCTCAAAACAACGGGATACATCGTTTTAGATCGAAACTAGCAAGATTAACGAGCATCGATTTTACAAGTCGACGAGAGAAAGATGTAAACTTTTTCTCTCAGAACTGCGCGAAAACTTGTATTCCGGCTCAAAACAACGGGATACATCGTTTTAGATCGAAACTAGCACAATTAACGAGCATCGATTTTACAAGTCGTCGAAGAGTAGACGAGAGATAGGTGTAAACTTTTTCTCTCAGAACTGCGCGAAAACTTGTATTCCGGCTCAAAACAACGGGATACATTGTTTTAGAGCGAAACTATCAAGATTCACGAGCATCGATTTTACAAGTCGTCGAAGAGTAGACGAGAGAAAGGTGTAAACTTTTTCTCTCAGAACTGCGCGAAAACTTGTATTCCGGCTCAAAACAACGGGATACATCGTTTTAGATCGAAACTAGCAAGATTAACGAGCATCGATTTTACAAGTCGACGAAGAGTAGACGAGAGAAAGGTGTAAATTTTTCTCTCAGAACTGCGCGAAATCTTGTATTCCGGCTCAAAACAACGGAATACATCGTTTTAGATCGAAACTAGCAAGATTCACGAGCATCGATTTTACAAGTCGTCGAAGAAGAGACGAGAAAAAGGTGTAAACTTTTTCTCTCAGAACTGTGCGAAAACTTGTATTCCGGCTCAAAACAACGGAATACATCGTTTTAGATCGAAACTAGCAAGATTAACGAGCATCGATTTTACAAGTCGTCGAAGAGTAGACGAGAGAAAGGTGTAAACTTTTTCTCTCAGAACTGCGCGAAAACTTGTATTCCGGCTCAAAACAACGGGATACATTGTTTTAGATCGAAACTATCAAGATTCACGAGCATCGATTTTGCAAGTCGTCGAAGAGTAAACGAGAGAAACGTGTAAACTTTTTCTCTCAGAACTGCGCGAAAACTCGTATTCGGGCTCAAAACAACGGGATACATTGTTTTAGAGCGAAACTATCAAGATTCACGAGCATCGATTTTACAAGTCGTCGAAGAGTAGACGAGAGAAAGGTGTAAACTTTTTCTCTCAGAACTGCGCGAAAACTCGTATTCGGGCTCAAAACAACGGGATACATTGTTTTAGAGCGAAACTATCAAGATTCACGAGCATCGATTTTACAAGTCGTCGAAGAGTAGACGAAAGGTGTAAACTTTTTCTCTCAGAACTGCGCGAAAATTTGTATTCCTGCTCAAAACACTGGGATACATCGTTTTAGATTGAAACTAGCAAGATTCACGAGCATCGATTTTTACAAGTCGTCGCAGAGTAGACGAGAGAAAGGTGTAAATTTTTCTCTCAGAACTGCGCGAAAACTTGTATTCCGGCTCAAAACAACGAAATACATCGTTTTAGATCGAAACTATCAAGATTCACGAGCATCAATTTTACAAGTCGACGAAGAGTAGACGAGAGAAAGGTGTAAACTTTTTCTCTCAGAACTGCGCGAAAACATGTATTCCGGCTCAAATAATTGAGATACATCGCTTTAGATCGAAACTAGCAAGATTCACGAGCATCGATTTTACATGTCGTCGAAGAGAACGAGAGAAAGGTGTAAACTTTTTCTCTCAGAACTGCGCAAAAATTTGTATTCCGGCTCAAAACAACGGGATACATCGTTTTAGATCGAAACTAGCAAGATTAACGAGCATCAATTTTACAAATCGACGAAGAGTAGACGAGAGAAAGGTGTAAACTTTTTCTCTCAGAACTGCGCGAAAACTTGTATTCCGGCTCAAAACAACGGGATACATCGTTTTAGATTGAAACTAGCAAGATTCACGAGCATCGATTTTACAAGTCGTCACAGAGTAGACGAGAGAAAGGTGTAAATTTATCTCTCAGAACTGCGCGAAAACTTGTATTCCGTCTCAAAACAACGGAATACATCGTTTTAGATCGAAACTAGCAAGATTAACGAGCATCGATTTACATGTCGTCGAAGAGTAGACGAGAGAAAGGTGTAAACTTTTTCTCTCAGAACTTCGCGAAAACTTGTATTCCGGCTCAAAACAACGGGATACATCGTTTTAGATTGAAACTAGCAAGATTCACGAGCATCAATTTTACAAGTCGTCACAGAGTAGACGAGAGAAAGGTGTAAATTTATCTCTCAGAACTGCGCGAAAAATAGTATTCCGGCTCAAAACAACGGGATACATCGTTTTAGATTGAAAGTAGCAAAATTTACGAGCATCGATTTAACAAGTCGTCGAAGAGTAGACGAGAGAAAGGTGTAAACTTTTTCTCTCAGAACTGCGCGAAAACTTGTATTCCGGCTTAAAACAACGGGATACATCGTTTTAGATTGAAACTAGCAAGATTCACGAGCATCGATTTTACAAGTTGTCGAAGAGTAGACGAGAGAAAGGTGTAAACGTTTTCTCTCAGAACTGCGTGAAGACTTGTATTCCGGCTCAAAACAACGGGATACATCGTTTTAGATTGAAACTAGCAAGATTCACGAGCATCGATTTTACAAGTCGTCACAGAGTAGACGAGAGAAAGGTGTAAATTTATCTCTCAGAACTGCGTGAAGACTTGTATTCCGGCTCAAAACAACGGGATACATCGTTTTAGATCGAAACTAGCAAGATTAACGAGCATCAATTTTACAAATCGACGAAGAGTAGACGAGAGAAAGGTGTAAACTTTTTCTCTCAGAACTGCGCGAAAACTTGTATTCCGGCTCAAAACAACGGGATACATCGTTTTAGATTGAAACTAGCAAGATTCACGAGCATCGATTTTACAAGTCGTCACAGAGTAGACGAGAGAAAGGTGTAAATTTATCTCTCAGAACTGCGCGAAAACTTGTATTCCGTCTCAAAACAACGGAATACATCGTTTTAGATCGAAACTAGCAAGATTAACGAGCATCGATTTTACATGTCGTCGAAGAGTAGACGAGAGAAAGGTGTAAACTTTTTCTCTCAGAACTGCGCGAAAACTTGTATTCCGGCTCAAAACAACGGGATACATCGTTTTAGATCGAAACTATCAAGATTCACGAGCATCGATTTTACAAGTCGTCGAAGAGTAGACGAGAGAAAGGTGTAAACTTTTTCTCTCAGATCTGCGCGAAAAATAGTATTCCGGCTCAAAACAACGGGATACATCGTTTTAGATTGAAAGTAGCAAAATTTACGAGCATCGATTTAACAAGTCGTCGAAGAGTAGACGAGAGAAAGGTGTAAACTTTTTCTCTCAGAACTGCGCGAAAACTTGTATTCCGGCTTAAAACAACGGGATACATCGTTTTAGATTGAAACTAGCAAGATTCACGAGCATCGATTTTACAAGTTGTCGAAGAGTAGACGAGAGAAAGGTGTAAACGTTTTCTCTCAGAACTGCGTGAAGACTTGTATTCCGGCTCAAAACAACGGGATACATCGTTTTAGATCGAAACTAGCAAGATTAACGAGCATCGATTTTACAAGTCGACGAGAGAAAGATGTAAACTTTTTCTCTCAGAACTGCGCGAAAACTTGTATTCCGGCTCAAAACAACGGGATACATCGTTTTAGATCGAAACTAGCACAATTAACGAGCATCGATTTTACAAGTCGTCGAAGAGTAGACGAGAGATAGGTGTAAACTTTTTCTCTCAGAACTGCGCGAAAACTTGTATTCCGGCTCAAAACAACGGGATACATTGTTTTAGAGCGAAACTATCAAGATTCACGAGCATCGATTTTACAAGTCGTCGAAGAGTAGACGAGAGAAAGGTGTAAACTTTTTCTCTCAGAACTGCGCGAAAACTTGTATTCCGGCTCAAAACAACGGGATACATCGTTTTAGATCGAAACTAGCAAGATTAACGAGCATCGATTTTACAAGTCGACGAAGAGTAGACGAGAGAAAGGTGTAAATTTTTCTCTCAGAACTGCGCGAAATCTTGTATTCCGGCTCAAAACAACGGAATACATCGTTTTAGATCAAAACTAGCAAGATTCACGAGCATCGATTTTACAAGTCGTCGAAGAAGAGACGAGAAAAAGGTGTAAACTTTTTCTCTCAGAACTGTGCGAAAACTTGTATTCCGGCTCAAAACAACGGAATACATCGTTTTAGATCGAAACTAGCAAGATTAACGAGCATCGATTTTACAAGTCGTCGAAGAGTAGACGAGAGAAAGGTGTAAACTTTTTCTCTCAGAACTGCGCGAAAACTTGTATTCCGGCTCAAAACAACGGGATACATTGTTTTAGATCGAAACTATCAAGATTCACGAGCATCGATTTTGCAAGTCGTCGAAGAGTAAACGAGAGAAACGTGTAAACTTTTTCTCTCAGAACTGCGCGAAAACTCGTATTCGGGCTCAAAACAACGGGATACATTGTTTTAGAGCGAAACTATCAAGATTCACGAGCATCGATTTTACAAGTCGTCGAAGAGTAGACGAGAGAAAGGTGTAAACTTTTTCTCTCAGAACTGCGCGAAAACTCGTATTCGGGCTCAAAACAACGGGATACATTGTTTTAGAGCGAAACTATCAAGATTCACGAGCATCGATTTTACAAGTCGTCGAAGAGTAGACGAAAGGTGTAAACTTTTTCTCTCAGAACTGCGCGAAAATTTGTATTCCGGCTCAAAACACTGGGATACATCGTTTTAGATTGAAACTAGCAAGATTCACGAGCATCGATTTTTACAAGTCGTCGCAGAGTAGACGAGAGAAAGGTGTAAATTTTTCTCTCAGAACTGCGCGAAAACTTGTATTCCGGCTCAAAACAACGAAATACATCGTTTTAGATCGAAACTATCAAGATTCACGAGCATCAATTTTACAAGTCGACGAAGAGTAGACGAGAGAAAGGTGTAAACTTTTTCTCTCAGAACTGCGCGAAAACATGTATTCCGGCTCAAATAATTGAGATACATCGCTTTAGATCGAAACTAGCAAGATTCACGAGCATCGATTTTACATGTCGTCGAAGAGAACGAGAGAAAGGTGTAAACTTTTTCTCTCAGAACTGCGCAAAAATTTGTATTCCGGCTCAAAACAACGGGATACATCGTTTTAGATCGAAACTAGCAAGATTAACGAGCATCAATTGTACAAATCGACGAAGAGTAGACGAGAGAAAGGTGTAAACTTTTTCTCTCAGAGCTGCGCGAAAACTTGTATTCCGGCTCAAAACAACGGGATACATCGTTTTAGATTGAAACTAGCAAGATTCACGAGCATCGATTTTACAAGTCGTCACAGAGTAGACGAGAGAAAGGTGTAAATTTATCTCTCAGAACTGCGCGAAAACTTGTATTCCGTCTCAAAACAACGGAATACATCGTTTTAGATCGAAACTAGCAAGATTAACGAGCATCGATTTTACATGTCGTCGAAGAGTAGACGAGAGAAAGGTGTAAACTTTTTCTCTCAGAACTTCGCGAAAACTTGTATTCCGGCTCAAAACAACGGGATACATCGTTTTAGATCGAAACTATCAAGATTCACGAGCATCGATTTTACAAGTCGTCGAAGAGTAGACGAGAGAAAGGTGTAAACTTTTTCTCTCAGATCTGCGCGAAAAATAGTATTCCGGCTCAAAACAACGGGATACATCGTTTTAGATTGAAAGTAGCAAAATTTACGAGCATCGATTTAACAAGTCGTCGAAGAGTAGACGAGAGAAAGGTGTAAACTTTTTCTCTCAGAACTGCGCGAAAACTTGTATTCCGGCTTAAAACAACGGGATACATTGTTTTAGGTCGAAAGTAGCAAAATTCACGAGCATCGATTTAACAAGTCGTCGAAGAGTAGACGAGAGAAAGGTGTAAACTTTTTCTCTCAGAACTGCGCGAAAACTTGTATTCCGGCTCAAATAATTGAGATACATCGCTTTAGATCGAAACTAGCAAGATTCACGAGCATCGATTTTACAAGTCGTCGAAGAGAACGAGAGAAAGGTGTAAACTTTTTCTCTCAGAACTGCGCAAAAATTTGTATTCCGGCTCAAAACAACGGGATACATCGTTTTAGATTGAAACTAGCAAGATTCACGAGCATCGATTTTACAAGTTGTCGAAGAGTAGACGAGAGAAAGGTGTAAACGTTTTCTCTCAGAACTGCGTGAAGACTTGTATTCCGGCTCAAAACAACGGGATACATCGTTTTAGATCGAAACTAGCAAGATTAACGAGCATCGATTTTACAAGTCGACGAGAGAAAGATGTAAACTTTTTCTCTCAGAACTGCGCGAAAACTTGTATTCCGGCTCAAAACAACGGGATACATCGTTTTAGATCGAAACTAGCACAATTAACGAGCATCGATTTTACAAGTCGTCGAAGAGTAGACGAGAGATAGGTGTAAACTTTTTCTCTCAGAACTGCGCGAAAACTTGTATTCCGGCTCAAAACAACGGGATACATTGTTTTAAAGCGAAACTATCAAGATTCACGAGCATCGATATTACAAGTCGTCGAAGAGTAGACGAGAGAAAGGTGTAAACTTTTTCTCTCAGAACTGCGCGAAAACTTGTATTCCGGCTCAAAACAACGGGATACATCGTTTTAGATCGAAACTAGCAAGATTAACGAGCATCGATTTTACAAGTCGACGAAGAGTAGGCGAGAGAAAGGTGTAAATTTTTCTCTCAGAACTGCGCGAAAACTTGTATTCCGGCTCAAAACAACGGAATACATCGTTTTAGATCGAAACTAGCAAGATTCACGAGCATCGATTTTACAAGTCGTCGAAGAAGAGACGAGAAAAAGGTGTAAACTTTTTCTCTCAGAACTGTGCGAAAACTTGTATTCCGGCTCAAAACAACGGAATACATCGTTTTAGATCGAAACTAGCAAGATTAACGAGCATCGATTTTACAAGTCGTCGAAGAGTAGACGAGAGAAAGGTGTAAACTTTTTCTCTCAGAACTGCGCGAAAACATGTATTCCGGCTCAAATAATTGAGATACATCGCTTTAGATCGAAACTATCAAGATTCACGAGCATCAATTTTACAAGTCGACGAAGAGTAGACGAGAGAAAGGTGTAAACTTTTTCTCTCAGAACTGCGCGAAAACATGTATTCCGGCTCAAATAATTGAGATACATCGCTTTAGATCGAAACTAGCAAGATTCACGAGCATCGATTTTACATGTCGTCGAAGAGAACGAGAGAAAGGTGTAAACTTTTTCTCTCAGAACTGCGCAAAAATTTGTATTCCGGCTCAAAACAACGGGATACATCGTTTTAGATGGAAACTAGCAAGATTCACGAGCATCGATTTTACAAGTTGTCGAAGAGTAGACGAGAGAAAGGTGTAAACTTTTTCTCTCTGAACTGCGCGAAAACTTGTATTCCGGCTCAAAACAACGGGATACATCGTTTTAGATTGAAACTAGCAAGATTCACGAGCATCGATTTTACAAGTCGTCACAGAGTAGACGAGAGAAAGGTGTAAATTTATCTCTCAGAACTGCGCGAAAACTTGTATTCCGTCTCAAAACAACGGAATACATCGTTTTAGATCGAAACTAGCAAGATTAACGAGCATCGATTTTACAAGTCGTCGAAGAGTAGACGAGAGAAAGGTGTAAACTTTTTCTCTCAGAACTGCGCGAAAACTTGTATTCCGGCTCAAAACAACGGGATACATCGTTTTAGATCGAAACTATCAAGATTCACGAGCATCGATTTTACAAGTCGTCGAAGAGAACGAGAGAAAGGTGTAAACTTTTTCTCTCAGAACTGCGCAAAAATTTGTATTCCGGCTCAAAACAACGGGATACATCGTTTTAGATTGAAACTAGCAAGATTCACGAGCATCGATTTGACAAGTTGTCGAAGAGTAGACGAGAGAAAGGTGTAAACGTTTTCTCTCAGAACTGCGTGAAGACTTGTATTCCGGCTCAAAACAACGGGATACATCGTTTTAGATCGAAACTAGCAAGATTAACGAGCATCGATTTTACAAGTCGACGAGAGAAAGGTGTAAACTTTTTCTCTCAGAACTGCGCGAAAACTTGTATTCCGGCTCAAAACAACGGGATACATCGTTTTAGATCTAAACTAGCACAATTAACGAGCATCGATTTTACAAGACGTCGAAGAGTAGACGAGAGATAGGTGTAAACTTTTTCTCTCAGAACTGCGCGAAAACTTGTATTTCGGCTCAAAACAACGGGATACATTGTTTTAGAGCGAAACTATCAAGATTCACGAGCATCGATTTTACAAGTCGTCGAAGAGTAGACGAGAGAAAGGTGTAAACTTTTTCTCTCAGAACTGCGCGAAAACTTGTATTCCGGCTCAAAACAACGGGATACATCGTTTTAGATCGAAACTAGCAAGATTCACGAGCATCGATTTTACAAGTCGTCGAAGAGTAGACGAGAGAAAGGTGTAAACTTTTTCTCTCAGAACTGCACGAAAACTCGTATTCGGGCTCAAAACAACGGGATACATTGTTTTAGAGCGAAACTATCAAGATTCACGAGCATCGATTTTACAAGTCGTCGAAGAGTAGACGAAAGGTGTAAACTTTTTCTCTCAGAACTGCGCGAAAATTTGTATTCCGGCTCAAAACACTGGGATACATCGTTTTAGATTGAAACTAGCAAGATTCACGAGCATCGATTTTACAAGTCGTCGCAGAGTAGACGAGAGAAAGGTGTAAATTTTTCTCTCAGAACTGCGCGAAAACTTGTATTCCGGCTCAAAACAACGAAATACATCGTTTTAGATCGAAACTATCAAGATTCACGAGCATCAATTTTACAAGTCGTCGAAGAGTAGACGAGAGAAAGGTGTAAACTTTTTCTCTCAGAACTGCGCGAAAACATGTATTCCGGCTCAAATAATTGAGATACATCGCTTTAGATCGAAACTAGCAAGATTCACGAGCATCGATTTTACATGTCTTTGAAGAGAACGAGAGAAAGGTGTAAACTTTTTCTCTCAGAACTGCGCAAAAATTTGTATTCCGGCTCAAAACAACGGGATACATCGTTTTAGATTGAAACTAGCAAGATTCACGAGCATCGATTTTACAAGTTGTCGAAGAGTAGACGAGAGAAAGGTGTAAACGTTTTCTCTCAGAACTGCGTGAAGACTTGTATTCCGGCTCAAAACAACGGGATACATCGTTTTAGATCGAAACTAGCAAGATTAACGAGCATCGATTTTACAAGTTGACGAAGAGTATACGAGAGAAAGGTGTAAACTTTTTCTCTCAGAACTGCGCGAAAACTTGTATTCCGGCTCAAAACAACAGAATACTTTGTTTTAGATTGAAACTAGCACAATTAACGAGCATCGATTTTACAAGTCGTCGAAGAGTAGACGAGAGATAGGTGTAAACTTTTTCTCTCAGAACTGCGCAAAAACATGTATTCCGGCTCAAAACAACGGGATACATTGTTTTAGAGCGAAACTATCAAGATTCACGAGCATCGATTTTACAAGTCGTCGAAGAGTAGACGAGAGAAAGGTGTAAACTTTTTCTCTCAGAACTGCGCGAAAACTTGTATTCCGGCTGAAAACAACGGGATACATCGTTTTAGATCGAAACTAGCAAGATTAACGAGCATCGATTTTACAAGTCGACGAAGAGTAGACGAGAGAAAGGTGTAAATTTTTCTCTCAGAACTGCGCGAAAACTTTGATTCCGGCTCAAAACAACGGGATACATTGTTTTAAAGCGAAACTATCAAGATTCACGAGCATCGATATTACAAGTCGTCGAAGAGTAGACAAGAGAAAGGTGTAAACTTTTTCTCTCAGAACTGCGCGAAAACTTGTATTCCGGCTCAAAACAACGGGATACATCGTTTTAGATCGAAACTAGCAAGATTAACGAGCATCGATTTTACAAGTCGACGAAGAGTAGACGAGAGAAAGGTGTAAATTTTTCTCTCAGAACTGCGCGAAAACTTGTATTCCGGCTCAAAACAACGGAATACATCGTTTTAGATCGAAACTAGCAAGATTCACGAGCATCGATTTTACAAGTCGTCGAAGAAGAGACGAGAAAAAGGTGTAAACTTTTTCTCTCAGAACTGTGCGAAAACTTGTATTCCGGCTCAAAACAACGGAATACATCGTTTTAGATCGAAACTAGCAAGATTAACGAGCATCGATTTTACAAGTCGTCGAAGAGTAGACGAGAGAAAGGTGTAAACTTTTTCTCTCAGAACTGCGCGAAAACTTGTATTCCGGCTCAAAACAACGGGATACATTGTTTTAGATCGAAACTATCAAGATTCACGAGCATCGATTTTGCAAGTCGTCGAAGAGTAAACGAGAGAAACGTGTAAACTTTTTCTCTCAGAACTGCGCGAAAACTCGTATTCGGGCTCAAAACAACGGGATACATTGTTTTAGAGCGAAACTATCAAGATTCACGAGCATCGATTTTACAAGTCGTCGAAGAGTAGACGAGAGAAAGGTGTAAACTTTTTCTCTCAGAACTGCGCGAAAACTCGTATTCGGGCTCAAAACAACGGGATACATTGTTTTAGAGCGAAACTATCAAGATTCACGAGCATCGATTTTACAAGTCGTCGAAGAGTAGACGAAAGGTGTAAACTTTTTCTCTCAGAACTGCGCGAAAATTTGTATTCCGGCTCAAAACACTGGGATACATCGTTTTAGATTGAAACTAGCAAGATTCACGAGCATCGATTTTTACAAGTCGTCGCAGAGTAGACGAGAGAAAGGTGTAAATTTTTCTCTCAGAACTGCGCGAAAACTTGTATTCCGGCTCAAAACAACGAAATACATCGTTTTAGATCGAAACTATCAAGATTCACGAGCATCAATTTTACAAGTCGACGAAGAGTAGACGAGAGAAAGGTGTAAACTTTTTCTCTCAGAACTGCGCGAAAACATGTATTCCGGCTCAAATAATTGAGATACATCGCTTTAGATTGAAACTAGCAAGATTCACGAGCATCGATTTTACATGTCGTCGAAGAGAACGAGAGAAAGGTGTAAACTTTTTCTCTCAGAACTGCGCAAAAATTTGTATTCCGGCTCAAAACAACGGGATACATCGTTTTAGATGGAAACTAGCAAGATTCACGAGCATCGATTTTACAAGTTGTCGAAGAGTAGACGAGAGAAAGGTGTAAACTTTTTCTCTCTGAACTGCGCGAAAACTTGTATTCCGGCTCAAAACAACGGGATACATCGTTTTAGATTGAAACTAGCAAGATTCACGAGCATCGATTTTACAAGTCGTCACAGAGTAGACGAGAGAAAGGTGTAAATTTATCTCTCAGAACTGCGCGAAAACTTGTATTCCGTCTCAAAACAACGGAATACATCGTTTTAGATCGAAACTAGCAAGATTAACGAGCATCGATTTTACAAGTCGTCGAAGAGTAGACGAGAGAAAGGTGTAAACTTTTTCTCTCAGAACTGCGCGAAAACTTGTATTCCGGCTCAAAACAACGGGATACATCGTTTTAGATCGAAACTATCAAGATTCACGAGCATCGATTTTACAAGTCGTCGAAGAGAACGAGAGAAAGGTGTAAACTTTTTCTCTCAGAACTGCGCAAAAATTTGTATTCCGGCCAAAAAACAACGGGATACATCGTTTTAGATTGAAACTAGCAAGATTCACTAGCATCGATTTGACAAGTTGTCGAAGAGTAGACGAGAGAAAGGTGTAAACGTTTTCTCTCAGAACTGCGTGAAGACTTGTATTCCGGCTCAAAACAACGGGATACATCGTTTTAGATCGAAACTAGCAAGATTAACGAGCATCGATTTTACAAGTCGACGAGAGAAAGGTGTAAACTTTTTCTCTCAGAACTGCGCGAAAACTTGTATTCCGGCTCAAAACAACGGGATACATCGTTTTAGATCTAAACTAGCACAATTAACGAGCATCGATTTTACAAGACGTCGAAGAGTAGACGAGAGATAGGTGTAAACTTTTTCTCTCAGAACTGCGCGAAAACTTGTATTCCGGCTCAAAACAACGGGATACATCGTTTTAGATGGAAACTAGCAAGATTCACGAGCATCGATTTTACAAGTTGTCGAAGAGTAGACGAGAGAAAGGTGTAAACTTTTTCTCTCTGAACTGCGCGAAAACTTGTATTCCGGCTCAAAACAACGGGATACATCGTTTTAGATCGAAACTAGCAAGATTAACGAGCATCGATTTTACAAGTCGACGAAGAGTAGACGAGAGAAAGGTGTAAATTTTTCTCTCAGAACTGCGCGAAAACTTTGATTCCGGCTCAAAACAACGGGATACATTGTTTTAAAGCGAAACTATCAAGATTCACGAGCATCGATATTACAAGTCGTCGAAGAGTAGACAAGAGAAAGGTGTAAACTTTTTCTCTCAGAACTGCGCGAAAACTTGTATTCCGGCTCAAAACAACGGGATACATCGTTTTAGATCGAAACTAGCAAGATTAACGAGCATCGATTTTACAAGTCGACGAAGAGTAGACGAGAGAAAGGTGTAAATTTTTCTCTCAGAACTGCGCGAAAACTTGTATTCCGGCTCAAAACAACGGAATACATCGTTTTAGATCGAAACTAGCAAGATTCACGAGCATCGATTTTACAAGTCGTCGAAGAGAGACGAGAAAAAGGTGTAAACTTTTTCTCTCAGAACTGTGCGAAAACTTGTATTCCGGCTCAAAACAACGGAATACATCGTTTTAGATCGAAACTAGCAAGATTAACGAGCATCGATTTTACAAGTCGTCGAAGAGTAGACGAGAGAAAGGTGTAAACTTTTTCTCTCAGAACTGCGCGAAAACTTGTATTCCGGCTCAAAACAACGGGATACATTGTTTAGATCGAAACTATCAAGATTCACGAGCATCGATTTTGCAAGTCGTCGAAGAGTAAACGAGAGAAACGTGTAAACTTTTTCTCTCAGAACTGCGCGAAAACTCGTATTCGGGCTCAAAACAACGGGATACATTGTTTTAGAGCGAAACTATCAAGATTCACGAGCATCGATTTTACAAGTCGTCGAAGAGTAGACGAGAGAAAGGTGTAAACTTTTTCTCTCAGAACTGCGCGAAAACTCGTATTCGGGCTCAAAACAACGGGATACATTGTTTTAGAGCGAAACTATCAAGATTCACGAGCATCGATTTTACAAGTCGTCGAAGAGTAGACGAAAGGTGTAAACTTTTTCTCTCAGAACTGCGCGAAAATTTGTATTCCGGCTCAAAACACTGGGATACATCGTTTTAGATTGAAACTAGCAAGATTCACGAGCATCGATTTTTACAAGGTCGTCGCAGAGTAGACGAGAGAAAGGTGTAAATTTTTCTCTCAGAACTGCGCGAAAACTTGTATTCCGGCTCAAAACAACGAAATACATCGTTTTAGATCGAAACTATCAAGATTCACGAGCATCAATTTTACAAGTCGACGAAGAGTAGACGAGAGAAAGGTGTAAACTTTTTCTCTCAGAACTGCGCGAAAACATGTATTCCGGCTCAAATAATTGAGATACATCGCTTTAGATTGAAACTAGCAAGATTCACGAGCATCGATTTTACATGTCGTCGAAGAGAACGAGAGAAAGGTGTAAACTTTTTCTCTCAGAACTGCGCAAAAATTTGTATTCCGGCTCAAAACAACGGGATACATCGTTTTAGATGGAAACTAGCAAGATTCACGAGCATCGATTTTACAAGTTGTCGAAGAGTAGACGAGAGAAAGGTGTAAACTTTTTCTCTCTGAACTGCGCGAAAACTTGTATTCCGGCTCAAAACAACGGGATACATCGTTTTAGATTGAAACTAGCAAGATTCACGAGCATCGATTTTACAAGTCGTCACAGAGTAGACGAGAGAAAGGTGTAAATTTATCTCTCAGAACTGCGCGAAAACTTGTATTCCGTCTCAAAACAACGGAATACATCGTTTTAGATCGAAACTAGCAAGATTAACGAGCATCGATTTTACAAGTCGTCGAAGAGTAGACGAGAGAAAGGTGTAAACTTTTTCTCTCAGAACTGCGCGAAAACTTGTATTCCGGCTCAAAACAACGGGATACATCGTTTTAGATCGAAACTATCAAGATTCACGAGCATCGATTTTACAAGTCGTCGAAGAGAACGAGAGAAAGGTGTAAACTTTTTCTCTCAGAACTGCGCAAAAATTTGTATTCCGGCCAAAAAACAACGGGATACATCGTTTTAGATTGAAACTAGCAAGATTCACTAGCATCGATTTGACAAGTTGTCGAAGAGTAGACGAGAGAAAGGTGTAAACGTTTTCTCTCAGAACTGCGTGAAGACTTGTATTCCGGCTCAAAACAACGGGATACATCGTTTTAGATCGAAACTAGCAAGATTAACGAGCATCGATTTTACAAGTCGACGAGAGAAAGGTGTAAACTTTTTCTCTCAGAACTGCGCGAAAACTTGTATTCCGGCTCAAAACAACGGGATACATCGTTTTAGATCTAAACTAGCACAATTAACGAGCATCGATTTTACAAGACGTCGAAGAGTAGACGAGAGATAGGTGTAAACTTTTTCTCTCAGAACTGCGCGAAAACTTGTATTCCGGCTCAAAACAACGGGATACATCGTTTTAGATGGAAACTAGCAAGATTCACGAGCATCGATTTTACAAGTTGTCGAAGAGTAGACGAGAGAAAGGTGTAAACTTTTTCTCTCTGAACTGCGCGAAAACTTGTATTCCGGCTCAAAACAACGGGATACATCGTTTTAGATTGAAACTAGCAAGATTCACGAGCATCGATTTTACAAGTCGTCACAGAGTAGACGAGAGAAAGGTGTAAATTTATCTCTCAGAACTGCGCGAAAACTTGTATTCCGTCTCAAAACAACGGAATACATCGTTTTAGATCGAAACTAGCAAGATTAACGAGCATCGATTTTACAAGTCGTCGAAGAGTAGACGAGAGAAAGGTGTAAACTTTTTCTCTCAGAACTGCGCGAAAGCTTGTATTCCGGCTCAAAACAACGGGATACATCGTTTTAGATCGAAACTATCAAGATTCACGAGCATCGATTTTACAAGTCGTCGAAGAGAACGAGAGAAAGGTGTAAACTTTTTCTCTCAGAACTGCGCAAAAATTTGTATTCCGGCTCAAAACAACGGGATACATCGTTTTAGATTGAAACTAGCAAGATTCACGAGCATCGATTTGACAAGTTGTCGAAGAGTAGACGAGAGAAAGGTGTAAACGTTTTCTCTCAGAACTGCGTGAAGACTTGTATTCCGGCTCAAAACAACGGGATACATCGTTTTAGATCGAAACTAGCAAGATTAACGAGCATCGATTTTACAAGTCGACGAGAGAAAGGTGTAAACTTTTTCTCTCAGAACTGCGCGAAAACTTGTATTCCGGCTCAAAACAACGGGATACATCGTTTTAGATCTAAACTAGCACAATTAACGAGCATCGATTTTACAAGACGTCGAAGAGTAGACGAGAGATAGGTGTAAACTTTTTCTCTCAGAACTGCGCGAAAACTTGTATTTCGGCTCAAAACAACGGGATACATTGTTTTAGAGCGAAACTATCAAGATTCACGAGCATCGATTTTACAAGTCGTCGAAGAGTAGACGAGAGAAAGGTGTAAACTTTTTCTCTCAGAACTGCGCGAAAACTTGTATTCCGGCTCAAAACAACGGGATACATCGTTTTAGATCGAAACTAGCAAGATTCACGAGCATCGATTTTACAAGTCGTCGAAGAGTAGACGAGAGAAAGGTGTAAACTTTTTCTCTCAGAACTGCACGAAAACTCGTATTCGGGCTCAAAACAACGGGATACATTGTTTTAGAGCGAAACTATCAAGATTCACGAGCATCGATTTTACAAGTCGTCGAAGAGTAGACGAAAGGTGTAAACTTTTTCTCTCAGAACTGCGCGAAAATTTGTATTCCGGCTCAAAACACTGGGATACATCGTTTTAGATTGAAACTAGCAAGATTCACGAGCATCGATTTTACAAGTCGTCGCAGAGTAGACGAGAGAAAGGTGTAAATTTTTCTCTCAGAACTGCGCGAAAACTTGTATTCCGGCTCAAAACAACGAAATACATCGTTTTAGATCGAAACTATCAAGATTCACGAGCATCAATTTTACAAGTCGTCGAAGAGTAGACGAGAGAAAGGTGTAAACTTTTTCTCTCAGAACTGCGCGAAAACATGTATTCCGGCTCAAATAATTGAGATACATCGCTTTAGATCGAAACTAGCAAGATTCACGAGCATCGATTTTACATGTCTTTGAAGAGAACGAGAGAAAGGTGTAAACTTTTTCTCTCAGAACTGCGCAAAAATTTGTATTCCGGCTCAAAACAACGGGATACATCGTTTTAGATCGAAACTAGCAAGATTAACGAGCATCGATTTTACAAGTTGACGAAGAGTATACGAGAGAAAGGTGTAAACTTTTTCTCTCAGAACTGCGCGAAAACTTGTATTCCGGCTCAAAACAACAGAATACTTTGTTTTAGATTGAAACTAGCACAATTAACGAGCATCGATTTTACAAGTCGTCGAAGAGTAGACGAGAGATAGGTGTAAACTTTTTCTCTCAGAACTGCGCGAAAACATGTATTCCGGCTCAAAACAACGGGATACATTGTTTTAGAGCGAAACTATCAAGATTCACGAGCATCGATTTTACAAGTCGTCGAAGAGTAGACGAGAGAAAGGTGTAAACTTTTTCTCTCAGAACTGCGCGAAAACTTGTATTCCGGCTCAAAACAACGGGATACATCGTTTTAGATCGAAACTATCAAGATTCACGAGCATCGATTTTACAAGTCGTCGAAGAGAACGAGAGAAAGGTGTAAACTTTTTCTCTCAGAACTGCGCAAAAATTTGTATTCCGGCTCAAAACAACGGGATACATCGTTTTAGATTGAAACTAGCAAGATTCACTAGCATCGATTTGACAAGTTGTCGAAGAGTAGACGAGAGAAAGGTGTAAACGTTTTCTCTCAGAACTGCGTGAAGACTTGTATTCCGGCTCAAAACAACGGGATACATCGTTTTAGATCGAAACTAGCAAGATTAACGAGCATCGATTTTACAAGTCGACGAGAGAAAGGTGTAAACTTTTTCTCTCAGAACTGCGCGAAAACTTGTATTCCGGCTCAAAACAACGGGATACATCGTTTTAGATCTAAACTAGCACAATTAACGAGCATCGATTTTACAAGACGTCGAAGAGTAGACGAGAGATAGGTGTAAACTTTTTCTCTCAGAACTGCGCGAAAACTTGTATTCCGGCTCAAAACAACGGGATACATCGTTTTAGATGGAAACTAGCAAGATTCACGAGCATCGATTTTACAAGTTGTCGAAGAGTAGACGAGAGAAAGGTGTAAACTTTTTCTCTCTGAACTGCGCGAAAACTTGTATTCCGGCTCAAAACAACGGGATACATCGTTTTAGATTGAAACTAGCAAGATTCACTAGCATCGATTTGACAAGTTGTCGAAGAGTAGACGAGAGAAAGGTGTAAACGTTTTCTC
Source organism: Amblyomma americanum (assembly GCF_052857255.1). Lineage (NCBI taxonomy): Eukaryota > Metazoa > Arthropoda > Arachnida > Ixodida > Ixodidae > Amblyomma > Amblyomma americanum. Next base: position 5,897 of record NW_027526590.1, on the reverse strand, counting down.
TCAGAAACTGCGTGAAGACTTGTATTCCGGCTCAAAACAACGGGATACATCGTTTTAGATCGAAACTAGCAAGATAACGAGCATCGATTTTACAAGTCGACGAGAGAAAGGTGTAAACTTTTTCTCTCAGAACTGCGCGAAAACTTGTATTCCGGCTCAAACAACGGGATACATCGTTTTAGATCTAAACTAGCACAATTAACGAGCATCGATTTTACAAGACGTCGAAGAGTAGACGAGAGATAGGTGTAAACTTTTTCTCTCAGAACTGCGCGAAAACTTGTATTCCGGCTCAAAACAACGGGATACATCGTTTTAGATGGAAACTAGCAAGATTCACGAGCATCGATTTTACAAGTTGTCGAAGAGTAGACGAGAGAGAGAAAGGTGTAAACTTTTTCTCTCTGAACTGCGCGAAAACTTGTATTCCGGCTCAAAACAACGGGATACATCGTTTTAGATTGAAACTAGCAAGATTCACGAGCATCGATTTTACAAGTCGTCACAGAGTAGACGAGAGAAAGGTGTAAATTTATCTCTCAGAACTGCGCGAAAACTTGTATTCCGTCTCAAAACAACGGAATACATCGTTTTAGATCGAAACTAGCAAGATTAACGAGCATCGATTTTACAAGTCGTCGAAGAGTAGACGAGAGAAAGGTGTAAACTTTTTCTCTCAGAACTGCGCGAAAGCTTGTATTCCGGCTCAAAACAACGGGATACATCGTTTTAGATCGAAACTATCAAGATTCACGAGCATCGATTTTACAAGTCGTCGAAGAGAACGAGAGAAAGGTGTAAACTTTTTCTCTCAGAACTGCGCAAAAATTTGTATTCCGGCTCAAAACAACGGGATACATCGTTTTAGATTGAAACTAGCAAGATTCACGAGCATCGATTTGACAAGTTGTCGAAGAGTAGACGAGAGAAAGGTGTAAACGTTTTCTCTCAGAACTGCGTGAAGACTTGTATTCCGGCTCAAAACAACGGGATACATCGTTTTAGATCGAAACTAGCAAGATTAACGAGCATCGATTTTACAAGTCGACGAGAGAAAGGTGTAAACTTTTTCTCTCAGAACTGCGCGAAAACTTGTATTCCGGCTCAAAACAAACGGGATACATCGTTTTAGATCTAAACTAGCACAATTAACGAGCATCGATTTTACAAGACGTCGAAGAGTAGACGAGAGATAGGTGTAAACTTTTTCTCTCAGAACTGCGCGAAAACTTGTATTTCGGCTCAAAACAACGGGATACATTGTTTTAGAGCGAAACTATCAAGATTCACGAGCATCGATTTTACAAGTCGTCGAAGAGTAGACGAGAGAAAGGTGTAAACTTTTTCTCTCAGAACTGCGCGAAAACTTGTATTCCGGCTCAAAACAACGGGATACATCGTTTTAGATCGAAACTAGCAAGATTCACGAGCATCGATTTTACAAGTCGTCGAAGAGTAGACGAGAGAAAGGTGTAAACTTTTTCTCTCAGAACTGCACGAAAACTCGTATTCGGGCTCAAAACAACGGGATACATTGTTTTAGAGCGAAACTATCAAGATTCACGAGCATCGATTTTACAAGTCGTCGAAGAGTAGACGAAAGGTGTAAACTTTTTCTCTCAGAACTGCGCGAAAATTTGTATTCCGGCTCAAAACACTGGGATACATCGTTTTAGATTGAAACTAGCAAGATTCACGAGCATCGATTTTACAAGTCGTCGCAGAGTAGACGAGAGAAAGGTGTAAATTTTTCTCTCAGAACTGCGCGAAAACTTGTATTCCGGCTCAAAACAACGAAATACATCGTTTTAGATCGAAACTATCAAGATTCACGAGCATCAATTTTACAAGTCGTCGAAGAGTAGACGAGAGAAAGGTGTAAACTTTTTCTCTCAGAACTGCGCGAAAACATGTATTCCGGCTCAAATAATTGAGATACATCGCTTTAGATCGAAACTAGCAAGATTCACGAGCATCGATTTTACATGTCTTTGAAGAGAACGAGAGAAAGGTGTAAACTTTTTCTCTCAGAACTGCGCAAAAATTTGTATTCCGGCTCAAAAACAACGGGATACATCGTTTTAGATCGAAACTAGCAAGATTAACGAGCATCGATTTTTACAAGTTGACGAAGAGTATACGAGAGAAAGGTGTAAACTTTTTCTCTCAGAACTGCGCGAAAACTTGTATTCCGGCTCAAAACAACAGAATACTTTGTTTTAGATTGAAACTAGCACAATTAACGAGCATCGATTTTACAAGTCGTCGAAGAGTAGACGAGAGATAGGTGTAAACTTTTTCTCTCAGAACTGCGCGAAAACATGTATTCCGGCTCAAAACAACGGGATACATTGTTTTAGAGCGAAACTATCAAGATTCACGAGCATCGATTTTACAAGTCGTCGAAGAGTAGACGAGAGAAAGGTGTAAACTTTTTCTCTCAGAACTGCGCGAAAACTTGTATTCCGGCTCAAAACAACGGGATACATCGTTTTTAGATCGAAACTATCAAGATTCACGAGCATCGATTTTACAAGTCGTCGAAGAGAACGAGAGAAAGGTGTAAACTTTTTCTCTCAGAACTGCGCAAAAAATTTGTATTCCGGCTCAAAACAACGGGATACATCGTTTTAGATTGAAACTAGCAAGATTCACTAGCATCGATTTGACAAGTTGTCGAAGAGTAGACGAGAGAAAGGTGTAAACGTTTTCTCTCAGAACTGCGTGAAGACTTGTATTCCGGCTCAAAACAACGGGATACATCGTTTTTAGATCGAAACTAGCAAGATTAACGAGCATCGATTTTACAAGTCGACGAGAGAAAGGTGTAAACTTTTTCTCTCAGAACTGCGCGAAAACTTGTATTCCGGCTCAAAACAACGGGATACATCGTTTTTAGATCTAAACTAGCACAATTAACGAGCATCGATTTTACAAGACGTCGAAGAGTAGACGAGAGATAGGTGTAAACTTTTTCTCTCAGAAACTGCGCGAAAAACTTGTATTCCGGCTCAAAACAACGGGATACATCGTTTTAGATGGAAACTAGCAAGATTCACGAGCATCGATTTTACAAGTTGTCGAAGAGTAGACGAGAGAAAGGTGTAAACTTTTTTCTCTCTGAACTGCGCGAAAACTTGTATTCCGGCTCAAAACAACGGGATACATCGTTTTAGATTGAAACTAGCAAGATTCACGAGCATCGATTTTAAAAGTCGTCACAGAGTAGACGAGAGAAAGGTGTAAATTTATCTCTCAGAACTGCGCGAAAACTTGTATTCCGTCTCAAAACAACGGAATACATCGTTTTAGATCGAAACTAGCAAGATTAACGAGCATCGATTTTACAAGTCGTCGAAGAGTAGACGAGAGAAAGGTGTAAACTTTTTCTCTCAGAACTGCGCGAAAACTTGTATTCCGGCTCAAAACAACGGGATACATCGTTTTAGATCGAAACTATCAAGATTCACGAGCATCGATTTTACAAGGTCGTCGAAGAGAACGAGAGAAAGGTGTAAACTTTTTCTCTCAGAACTGCGCAAAAATTTGTATTCCGGCTCAAAACAACGGGATACATCGTTTTAGATTGAAACTAGCAAGATTCACGAGCATCGATTTGACAAGTTGTCGAAGAGTAGACGAGAGAAAGGTGTAAACGTTTTCTCTCAGAACTGCGTGAAGACTTGTATTCCGGCTCAAAACAACGGGATACATCGTTTTAGATCGAAACTAGCAAGATTAACGAGCATCGATTTTACAAGTCGACGAGAGAAAGGTGTAAACTTTTTCTCTCAGAACTGCGCGAAAACTTGTATTCCGGCTCAAAACAACGGGATACATCGTTTTAGATCTAAACTAGCACAATTAACGAGCATCGATTTTACAAGACGTCGAAGAGTAGACGAGAGATAGGTGTAAACTTTTTCTCTCAGAACTGCGCGAAAACTTGTATTTCGGCTCAAAACAACGGGATACATTGTTTTAGAGCGAAACTATCAAGATTCACGAGCATCGATTTTACAAGTCGTCGAAGAGTAGACGAGAGAAAGGTGTAAACTTTTTCTCTCAGAACTGCGCGAAAACTTGTATTCCGGCTCAAAACAACGGGATACATCGTTTTAGATCGAAACTAGCAAGATTCACGAGCATCGATTTTACAAGTCGTCGAAGAGTAGACGAGAGAAAGGTGTAAACTTTTTCTCTCAGAAACTGCACGAAAACTCGTATTCGGGCTCAAAACAACGGGATACATTGTTTTTAGAGCGAAACTATCAAGATTCACGAGCATCGATTTTACAAGTCGTCGAAGAGTAGACGAAAGGTGTAAACTTTTTCTCTCAGAACTGCGCGAAAATTTGTATTCCGGCTCAAAACACTGGGATACATCGTTTTAGATTGGAACTAGCAAGATTCACGAGCATCGTTTTTACAAGTCGTCGCAGAGTAGACGAGAGAAAGGTGTAAATTTTTCTCTCAGAACTGCGCGAAAACTTGTATTCCGGCTCAAAAACAACGAAATACATCGTTTTAGATCGAAACTATCAAGATTCACGAGCATCAATTTTACAAGTCGTCGAAGAGTAGACGAGAGAAAGGTGTAAACTTTTTCTCTCAGAACTGCGCGAAAACATGTATTCCGGCTCAAATAATTGAGATACATCGCTTTAGATCGAAACTAGCAAGATTCACGAGCATCGATTTTACATGTCTTTGAAGAGAACGAGAGAAAGGTGTAAACTTTTTCTCTCAGAACTGCGCAAAAATTTGTATTCCGGCTCAAAACAACGGGATACATCGTTTTAGATTGAAACTAGCAAGATTCACGAGCATCGATTTTTACAAGTTGTCGAAGAGTAGACGAGAGAAAGGTGTAAACGTTTTCTCTCAGAACTGCGTGAAGACTTGTATTCCGGCTCAAAACAACGGGATACATCGTTTTAGATCGAAACTAGCAAGATTAACGAGCATCGATTTTACAAGTTGACGAAGAGTATACGAGAGAAAGGTGTAAACTTTTTCTCTCAGAACTGCGCGAAAACTTGTATTCCGGCTCAAAACAACAGAATACTTTGTTTTAGATTGAAAACTAGCACAATTAACGAGCATCGATTTTACAAGTCGTCGAAGAGTAGACGAGAGATAGGTGTAAACTTTTTCTCTCAGAACTGCGCGAAAACATGTATTCCGGCTCAAAACAACGGGATACATTGTTTTAGAGCGAAAACTATCAAGATTCACGAGCATCGATTTTACAAGTCGTCGAAGAGTAGACGAGAGAAAGGTGTAAACTTTTTCTCTCAGAACTGCGCGAAAACTTGTATTCCGGCTGAAAACAACGGGATACATCGTTTTAGATCGAAACTAGCAAGATTAACGAGCATCGATTTTTACAAGTCGACGAAGAGTAGACGAGAGAAAGGTGTAAAATTTTTTTCTCAGAACTGCGCGAAAACTTGTATTCCGGCTCAAAACAACGGAATACATCGTTTTTAGATCGAAACTAGCAAGATTAACGAGCATCGATTTTACAAGTCGTCGAAGAGTAGACGAGAGAAAGGTGTAAACTTTTTCTCTCAGAACTGCGCGAAAACTTGTATTCCGGCTCAAAACAACGGGATACATTGTTTTAGATCGAAACTATCAAGATTCACGAGCATCGATTTTGCATGTCGTCGAAGAGTAGACGAGAGAAAGGTGTACACTTTTTCTCTCAGAACTGCGCGAAAACTCGTATTCGGGCTCAAAATAACGGGATACATTGTTTTAGAGCGAAACTATCAAGATTCACGAGCATCGATTTTACAAGTCGTCGAAGAGTAGACGAGAGAAAGGTGTAAACTTTTTCTCTCAGAACTGCGCGAAAACTTATATTGCGGCTCAAAACAACGGGATACATC